>NW_024883473.1:0-83781 GCF_019059575.1 Amphibalanus amphitrite | reverse complement strand
GGAAACCACTGGTGATTAGCTTATTTAGCGTGATTATACCAACATTGTAACAAGAATAATTGTATACCTATAAATGAACTTGCTCCAGAAAGTCAAACTCAGCTAAAAACTACGCCAACTGGCTCAGGTTTCCGTCTTTGGACACTTTAAATACACTTATTTAAGCTGTATTTCTTATTGCTTTTGTATCGCTGTTAAACAATTATCGTTATCGTTATCGTTTATCGTTTCGTTATCGCTGTTAAAAAACAATTATCGTTATCGTTTTATCGTTTTATCGCTATCGCTGTTAATTTTTTGTTTTTTTTTATCGTTTATCGTTATCGTTATCGCAAACCTTTCTTATCGTTTTATCGTTATCGCAGGTCCGAAAAATAGTTACCGCGTAAAGCACTGCTAATTACAACAAAGATGCTAAATCAATGTTTTCTAGTAAGCCGATGAGTGTAGTTTTAACCTTCCAGGCGGTGGGGGGTGGCATTTTTTGCCCCCCTTTAGTTTTTTTTCGACATATCTCGAGAACCGCTGCGCCGATCGTCACCAAACTTTCACTACCCTCCCGGGAGCAGCTAGCGCACATGGTGACCAAAATTTTTTCCAAAGGCTATGATAGGTTGGCCGCTAATGACGTCAGAGTGACGTCATTTTTGCCATTTTCGACCCAAAAAAAGGTTTCGCGGGAAGAGCTGTCAGGCCTACAGCTTTAGAGACACAGAAAAATGTTTCAGGCATAAAAGGTGTGGAATTAGAAGGGCTACAAAACTGCTATTTCGGTTTTTCGATTTTTTTTTATTTTGACCCCCAAAAATAAAAAATAGATTTTTTGAATATAATAGCCAAATAATCCAAAAAGTTTTTTGATTTCGAAAAAACCCGGAATATATGTGATAGGCCCTACCGCCTTCTATCTACATACCAAATTTGAGATAGATACCTCTTTTGTTGGCCAAGTTATAGCGAAAAAACTGTTCAAAATTGATGACGTCAAATTTTCAAACTCACTTTTTAGCAATTCTAGACCTCTTAGCGCAAAACAAAGACCACCATTAGACTCCCCTGGACGAGCTGCATCGAAGCAATACCCATTTTATGCAAAATATCAACTTTGAAATTTGACCTTTTTTGACCTGACCTCCACCAGAAAGTGACCTAAACCGTACCTGATGGTCTTATAACCAACACCATTGAGTTGGAAATGAAAAACTGGCCATAAAACATGCATCGCACAACCTTAGTAAAGTTGGGTTCATGTGGTGACCCTTGGTGACCTTTGGTGACCTGACCTGTAACCTGACCTGGTATGACCAGTGACCTCTAATAGCAAGATATGTACTAGACAACTGACGCCTTATCGCTGATTTTCGACAAAATGCGTTTTACTCGGTGTTAAAGCGCTTTCCCTAGAAGCCCCGTGAACGGTGAAACATTTTATCTTTGACCTGACCTGTGACGTCATCGGTGACTCCGAGGTCAATGAAATTTGGTTTCTATCGACAAATTTGACAGGGCTATCGAACGCTGTTTGAATTTTCCGGATCCGTCCAGTAGTTTCGGAGATATGGGGGGGGGACAAAAAAATGCCCCCTCCCCCACCGCGCGGGAGGTGGCCGGGAGTCCCGCCGCCTGCCGGGTTAATGTTATTAGTCATGATATAAGTTACGTCTATGCTATTTATTTCTCTCTCTCTCTCTCTCTCTCTCTCTCTCTCTCTCTCTCTCTCTCTCTCTCTCTCTCTCTCTCTCTCTCTCTCTCACACACACACACACACACCCTCTCTCTTTCTTTCTCTCTCTCCCGTCATTATCCAGGTTACGTATTCCTACGACAGACCGACGTAACGGCTCTGTCGTAACGCGCAGACCGCGGCCGTTGAACCTTTTTCTAGCCGTGGCCACTGCGAGGGACGCTGGCGGACAGAGCGAACGGACCGGCCCCGGCACAGCACCGCTGCCCTGCTGACAACACGTGCGGCGCGGCGGCTTGGAGCGGCCCGGCCGGCACCGTTATCTCTGCCGCTCTCGGCCGGCGTCGCCACTCGCCTTGTGGTGTTGGCCGTACTCAACGCTGGCATGACATTGCTGCGACCAGCAGAGGCCGCTGCACACACCTCATAGTCCATGCTGATGAGCGAGACCACATGTCACAGTTGACAGCGTTGCGCCAAGCTGAATATGTGTCGCCGCATCAAACTGCCACTAGAGCAAGGGAATGAGAGAGGGGATGATGGAGAGAGAGGTGAAATAGAGAGAGGAGAGAAGGAGAAAGAAAGGAAGAAAGAGAGAGAGAGAGAGAGAGAGAGAGAGAGAGAGAGAGAGAGAGAGAGAGAGAGAGAGAGAGAGCGATAGAGAGAGATGGAGAGAGAGGGATAGAGAGAGAGAGAGAGAGATAGAGAGAGAGAGAGAGAGAGAGAGAGAGAGAGAGAGAGAGAGAGAGAGAGAGAGAGAGAGAGAGAGAGAGAGAGAGAGAGAGAGAGAGAGAGAGAGAGAGAGAGAGAGAGGAGACGAAAACTCGTAGTGAAAAAAACAATTGAATAATGTTTGTGACGTCATTAACTGCAATATATACTTACATGTATTTAGCGCCTGATTGAAGGTGCTCGAGAGAGGGCGTGACACGGTTTGTCACTTGAGTGTTATCATGGTTACGAAGAAGGTGTGAAGAAAATGTAAGCAAAGGTGTGCATACACAACTCTCTCTCTCCCTCTCTCTCTCTCTCTCTCTCTCTCTCTCTCTCTCTCTCTCTCTCTCTCGAGGAGGCATTCCTTCCTCGGGAAGAGGCATACATGGCTAAGGCAAAAAATATGAACATCAAGCAACAGTGAATTGATTAATACGAGCTTAAACATTGCTAACTAAATCCTGCATTAATTTACCTACTTTGATAACGATTTTTATTCTAACAGGAACAGATTCTTGAGTAATATTTTACAGAAATACATTGTGCCGTTTCACAGGTCGATGTCAAACTCATTGTTATTGCTCCATTTCACTTCCTGCAAATAACATTAACTCAAGTTGTGTAATCGTTTTTCAGTCAGCTAGGTACTAAAAGAGAAACACCGTTTACAATGGCATACGACCGTCAGCACCATTTCTTTCGGTTCCGCGCTGATTCCTTCCGTAGCCTCCGCCCCTAATGGGATCGTGTAATACTTCACTGTCTTCGCCATTGTTCCACGTGCTTGTGAGAACATTTAACAACGCTTTTACGGTATGCTGTTATGGTCATACGCTATACACAGCTGTCAACTTTGCCTTTTAAATAGGAATTTTATCATAGCATGTTTGGTTTAGAATTGTGTCTGTCTTTTCTTTAGGAGCTCGGTAAACAGGTAGCTTTGGCATTAGGCTAACGAAAATATAATATGTACGTAATGTATGAGCATACGTTAGCGGTAAATTCCATACCTATAACCAATAAGTATTAATTGATGGATAAACATTTTTTTTTATTACAACTGTCACCAGAGCACGTCACTCAACAAATCACTAAGAATAATAAGACGCCGATACCGTTTTACTAGAAGGTAAATAAATCCTTACGTAGGTACCTAGATTTATTCAACTTCTTTCCTTTTGATTGGAGGTTAAACTATAGGACGCTAAATATATAGGACGCTAAATGAAAAAATAACAAGGTACTAAATTGCTTTTTTAAAGAATAAGATTGAAAGCGTACACACAAAAATTGTAGTGGCTCAAAGGACCAGTTTTTCACGCCATGTGACGACAGACAGTGCCAGTTGGTAGGCTAATATTAGCCGTTTTCACGACATATTATCTGGTCTATGTATCTGGCAAATGCATCACCTAAGTTGACCAAAACTGCGCTTACTCTCTTTTATAACAGATATCCTCGTATCATGAATTTATTTCAGTGTTTTAATCGAAAATAAGTTCTGATAATATTTAGAATAAAATACATAACCATCTATGCAACCAAAAATGATAACTTTTAAGAAACGCAATGAACCTAATTTCACCAAATCTGCACCACTGCACCTATTCTACACCAAATGTATACCAGAGAGCCGTCGTGAAAACGGCTATTAACCCGCGCCGTGCTGATGGCCTGAACTTTCCGCCGAGTGCTGGGGGAGGCGTTTTCACGCCCCCCGTCTAACTCGGCTCCTTGGCCACGTAGAGACACGCGGTAAGGGTCAATCAAAGGAGCGTCAAAAATTAGGAAGAAAACATATGGTCATTTTTAGGGTCAGGTCAAAGGTCAGGTCGCCAGAGGTCAACAAAGGTCAAATTTTGTCGATTTCAACAATTTTGAAACACCCAACGGCTAACTTGAGAACCAATAGAGCTACAGCGCCATGCGGAAAAGCGTATTCGATAGCTCTTTTAACGCTCTTTCGCTAACGCGTCCATAGCTTTGACCTTAGATCAACGGTTTAGCCTCCAGAGGGCAGAAACACTAAAAATAGCCCCTTTTCACGATAAAGGTTTTTCGGTAATGACTTTTCACTCCGGAAATCCACGACATTACTTTTTCCAGCATAGTGTTTCTCTCGTCGAGACGCGTCGAATGAACTATTTGTTGGCCCTGAAAGGTCATTTTGAAAATTTGACCTCAGGTCAAGGCCGTGACCTGACCGGAAAGGGTAATGTGGCGTATCAGTCGATCCGTATCGTCGAGCTGAACACATCTGACGTTTTTCACCGCTCAAGCACGTCTCTATCAAGAGTTATAGCCAAAAAAACTGCTGGTGACCGTTCATGACCTGAGATGACCTCAGGGGCACACGGAGGGGTCACAGGTGCAATTTCCGATTCAGTGTGTCATGCTTACCTATGAATCGATGTTTGAGAGCGTTTTGAACTACATTCGTCCAAAAGAGGCGCATTTCAATTTTCTCCCATTGACTTTATGATGGAGAGGTCGCAAAATTGACCTGACCTTAGGCCACAGATATCGAAAATCTGAGATACACATTTTATACATACTGTTACTAATATAAATCGCTGAAATTTTCAAAGTGATCGTTCAGTTGCTGTAGCTACAGCGAGCCTTCAAACTTTTTTTTTTAGGTGAGGTCACTTGACGTGACCGTGACCTGACCTTGAATGACCGGGGTCGAAATTTTCACAGCGTGTGCGGAGAGGATGTAAGAACAGGTGTACTAAAAACCTGAGGGGAGGGGGGGGGGGGGGCGTAAAAACGTCCCCCCCCTTCCAGCACGGCGTGGGTTAATGCGTAAAAGATAGCCATTGATATGAGAAAGCGTATTGTCCTTACAGGCCGTTTTCACGACGGAATAGCAGGCATCTATTTAATCCCCATTTGATCCTTTGGTTCCTCAGGAATTTTAGTAGTTCTTTTTAGTAGGTTCCCCAGCTTTCGAATGAATGGTGCGTTAGTTTGCTATATTTCTATTAAATATCACATCGATTTACTTTATCTAAGGATTTATCACTAATATCAACATAAAGCGTAAGCACAATTATAAAATTATGAAATTATTAAATACTAGTACAATAGTTAAAAAAAGATACTGAGTTGCCAGGCTACAAAGAATATATTCATTTATGGCGCACGACAGACATTTAGAAAGCAGCGCCCTGTTTTATTGCACGCTGCTAGCCGCTTCCATTGGGTTTTGCAGGCCGACGTCATTGGTCGTTACACGTATGATGTCACGCGACTTGTGGCCTGTCACGGCTCTTTAATGATCTCCACTAAATGAATGCAACAATGGCCTTTTAAGTTGATCTCTGTGGCCATCTGTCTATGGAGCGACCAATATGAAAGTTGGGTGAATTTACCGGGGTTACATGACTATGAGCAAGCAAATGTGTATCAGGAATGGATTTAGGTGGAGAATTGCGCTGGACCATGAGTGCTCGAACGCTCCTAATGGGGATGTTCGCGCTAAGAGTTCCGAAAAGTCTCGCCAGGTGGCAGCACGGTATGCTTTGGACACAACGCGCCGGCCGGGCGCCGGCCGGGCCGGGGATAACACTGCGGGCGGCGACGGCGGCCGACGCGCCGCGAACGGAAACTGCGTTTCATATATTTATTTCAGGTTCATCATTTTGCTAAAATGAGTAGCTACAGTTGATTTCGATATCAGGAAGACAATGACGCGTGTGAAAGGCAAACTACTACATCGTCATTGAGTGGAAGGAAAGGGAGCTGATCGAATGGTCACCAAAAGCTACGGAGTACGAAAGATACGATGTTATCACATATTTTAACTTACACAGTTGAAATTAAAAACCTTATTACATTCAGTCATATATTCACACGCATGAAACAATCGATTTGCAGCACACATTCCATGACAATAACGCATACCTACCGTCTGAAGTTGACCTCTAGCGCTCGTCACTGTCAGATAAGTCAATCACATCTCTGTGTATAGTTTGTACAGACTATTGACTTAACCCTTCATCCGGCATGCGTTCATTCTGTAATGATGGGCAACGAATCACCGGCGATTTCTGCGTGGCTCTACATGACATCCTCGTCCGTTCCCCAGGTCAATTGGCTCGGTGACTTTCAAATTATAGCAGGCCCTTCCTCGGTCACGCTTGATGGATCCACCGTCACTTTGCGCGATACTTTTAAGACAGACTGTACCTTCTACCAACACGACTGACTGATTACAATCTGATGCGAAAGGGACAATATCTCGTCGGTATTCAGTTAAAGTTGAATATTCAGCGACACAAGTGTGAAGGCTGCCTGGAAAACTTGCAACAAACGAAGTAAACTAAGCTTGGCTTGTAATGGGCACAAACTTGTAATAAAGAGATACTTAATTAACAAATCCACAATGTTCTGTTCAGTCAAGTAGCCTTCACACATGAAGCATTGCTATGACTACTCTTCTAGAGCTGATTGATAGCTTTTGAAGGAAGGAGCTGAGTGGCTGAGCCCTACCATTCACCACTTATCACCTTCAACAATTGCTTAAGGCGTGCAGTTCTCTATCACTAGAAAATATCTGACAATTTGCTGGCTCTCATTTGTGTATGATGCAACACGCTTTGCATCAGTGATACTATGACACGAAAATGTTGAACACTAGCATAGGTTGCAATGTAGATCCAAGGTGTCCCAGAAGCCAGAGCAAAAATTGACACCTTAATCAACTTCATGATTGTGGCAAAACTCCACTGCTTGACTACACAGAGCACCAACTGTTTGCTCCTCTTAACTTTCACCAAAGGAAGTGTTGCTGATGTCATTTGTAGCAGCAGTGACACTGGTAACTTCAAATCACAGGATCTGGTAGCATCCATGCTCTTGAATCTGGATCTTATCAATGCAGCATTGCACCTGTGAATAAATGAAAAATTGCATAAGACAGGGAAAGATTTTGGCAAGTCATAATGAGATACATAGGTATGTTTAGCATGCATGGATAAAAGGACATTATATACTGAAGCAATTAGCAAAACATTGCAGTTTAAGCACAGTTGAAATCTGATATGATGAACTGGATACAGTGACATCATCAAGACCCATGAACTTTACACAAAGTATTTGCAATTTTGAAATGCACTTTTATTGCAGTTACCTATACAAATATTCTAGAAGGTGAAAATTTATTTTAAAAAACAACAAAAAACTTGCCCGTATTTAGTTGCTAAAAAAGCTGAGTGATAGGTATTCTAAAATAGTGTTCACTTCAGTGTGAATCAAAACTTTGAATAAACAATTATTTACCTGATGAAATTAAGATATTATATCAATAATGAGTAGCTTTAGCTGGTGACGAGTTAAAAAACATTTTGCAAGAAAGGCTATCAGTTACTTCTGGATGATATACTGCAGTGCACAAGCTGTTCACCAACTCCTACCTGGTCTTTCAGTGGGATCCCTCTGTATGCACCTCGGAACTTCATCCGCAGGGCTGGTTCCTTCATACGCAGGTCCTCTGCCTTCCTTGATTCCTCGGACTCCATCCTGACAACTCCGCACCAGAAGCATGATTGCACTGGGCACCTGTAACACCATGTAGGATGATCAATACTTGTAACAATTCATAAATAGTAGGTAGCTTAGTGTTCTATTACATACACCTTCTGGTTGCTGGTGTCAAAATAGATTCTATTTGTCTTTTTCCATCATAACCTTTATCTGCATGCAATATCTTTGGTACCAGACAAAGTAGAACACTGCTAAAATGCTTGCAATGAATCTTGAATTTATATAATCATTCTCAGCAGCATGTATCATCTTTTACTGCCTTTCTCAAAGGGCAGGTCAATTTCCTATATTGATATGCCCATAAACTTATACAGGTAAATCACCTCATATGGGCAATACAAGATCCAGCTATGAGTTAAGTTAGACTATTTTATACTCTTAGTTATGCTCGCCATAAAAAAAAATGTCGGGAAACGTGTTACATCGATGGAATTACCGTTTGGAGTCGGTCTATCTTCGGCTTCTCGCCTCTCTTCAGCTACGTCAATTGAAGCCTTGCTAAGTCTCCTGTCCTTTGTAAACTTGCCTTTCCATGTTTGTGACACCTGCTGAATATAAATTCACAACCTATCTGAGCAAAATTCAAATCAATTGCTATCAAATTCACCGAAATTCAGTCCCCCGGACCGACACCGCACGGACTCCACACAGTGCAAAACACAGTGGCGCATTCGCCGCCACAGTTTCTGTGTCCAAAGAAGGCAGTGCTGCCACCTGGTGAGGAAATAAGCCGAACATCCCCATTCCACGCCGGTTTGGCTTTGGAGCCGAGACAGACGATGCGGGTCAAGGTCACCGCTGGGGTAACGGTGGATTGGCTGCGCCTGAGCACCCGTAACGCGGCACAATTCTCCATCTATGGATTTTCCTATTCGCTCAGCATTGTGATAGGCGTTCGTAATAGCATTTACTCTGCTCATGTACCTATCCCCGGTTATTTAAAAGAAGTTTTTGTGGGGGAATATCACGGCTTTAGGTACTCGGTGGCCCTATTCACGACTTTCAAAGAATGCTCCGATAACTAAACACCGCACAGACCTACTGCATTAGTGAATCTGACAGAAGGTCTGTGGAATTACATCCCCCCTCACCACACCCCTAAAAACTCATCTAGTGTCCAAAACCACTTTTATCGACTCGCCAAAAAAAAAAAAAAAAAACACACACACACATACACACACAAAGCATGGGGCATGTCAGCTCTCAGTTCATTTATCATTGTCTTTACCATGGTTCAATTGCATTGCGCGATTTAAAGCACGTGAGTGCCTATATAGTATGTATGTAGAAAATGATATCTACAGCAAAACATCCAAAATTACAAAGGCTACAATGCTTAAAAAGTAGGTTCATCAAGGAAGCCCATTTTTACTTGCGTTGTGTTGCCAACCATGCGATTCCAACGCGGGCTATTCGCAACGTCTGTTAAGGCACGTTAACAACTGACAAGCCGCCACCGCTGCCACTTATTCATAGATGGTTGATATCGCAGCTTGGGCGTCAGCAGCGCGGCCCACAACGCGTCGGCGCCAGCGCACGCAGCTGTTGGCACTCGGCAGCCGGTGTTGCGACTTAACGGCCGGCCGGCTCCATGAAGGAGAAGCTCTTGGTGAAGCTTTGTGATCGCCTCATAGCCGCCTTGGATGTCATCTTTCTTGGCAGATCCATCCGTTCAGATGGTACGGTGCAGTCTGGATAAAGGACGAAGTCCAACGCCGCTAACCCCGCGACCGCCACCCCACAACGTGGCCGCAGACCGAACGGGCGTGAGGGCCGTAAGGGCCACCCCGCCATCCGGTAGGTGGCTGAGCAGCCGGGCGCAGCGGCGCCTGGGCGGCGGCCGCGCTGAGATGAAGTCCCAAACCGCCATGTCGCCATCACCGCCATCACCATTGCTGCAGCTGTTCCCAACCGCCTCAATCGCCGCCGTTTTGCCAGCAGTCGCGCCGCGGAATGGCAGAAGCTCCAGAGTAGCCTCCAGCGCCCCTCTCCGCACGTGTGCAGGTGCACTGCGGCCGCCGGGTCCGACGTCCAGGCAGAACATGATATTTCCATGCTGCTCCGACGGTGGGCTGGTCTTGTTTGGGCGTTCCTCCACTGTGACGTCGGTCACGCCTGCCCCGGCCAGGGCGCAGAGGCCGACGTGTCACCATCCGGTTGCGGTCCTCAGTCGGGTCGCAACGTGTACCTCTTCCGCAGCGTGGAGCGCGCTCCCGCTGGGCAGCGATACAGCCAAAAGTAGCATGCGGGCGGCCAGCGCTGCGCCGGACAGCGGACCCATGCCGGGGGTATGCCGGTCTCGGCCATTAGCGGGGTCGTCGGGGCCGAGGCTGTACATACAGCTGGTGACCGCGTGAGCCGCCAATCGAAGCTCACAGTCACGGCTTATAAGCTCGACGCGGGCATCACACGCCGTCCCGATGGGAGCTCCACGACGCCGCCGCGAACTCCAGCGCGGCTCGCAGCGCGAAGACCAGTACGGACGGCCGGGGCAAACGGCGTGCGGGAGTCGCAGGCGACGTTCTGCGGACAGAAAGGGTTGGGCATAAGCTGGTCGGCAGGACACTCTTGAGCCGAGCCTTTGATGTAATTACAGATGATCCAGAAGCATGCACAAAAATTCATGACACACTATTCTCATTTATGTATTTGCTACATATGATATGATATACCAGCTCATGATCAGTGACGCATTCTGGGCAATATGTTCTAAAGTGAAGTAACTGAAGTAACAGCTTAAAAGCTTAAAAAAAAACAGCTTAAAAAAACACACACACACATTCGATAGCTTATGAGAATAACATGCCTTGTGTGCTTAACCCGCGCCCCGCTGGGGGGGGGGGGGCAGAATCTGCCCCCCTCCCGTTTTTCGCCAATAACTTCTAAACGCGTTACGCCAGCGACGTCAAACTTTCAGTACCTTATCATACATCAATGTGACACGTTCCCTGAAAATTTGAGCGAAATCCGTCGGAAATTTTTTGAGAAATTGACGTTTTAGTGACGTCATGTTCGCCATTTTCGCCTAAAAAACGGCAAAATTTTAACACCGCTAACTTCTTCATTTTTAAAGGAATCAAGACGTAACAAAAAAGGTTATACGTGATTCTACTTTGTCTATTAAATGGCTATCTCGGTTTTTTGAAAATTTTGGATTTTGGCCAAAATTTTTCAAAAAAACTGACTTTTTTGGGAAAATATTTATAAAATCCAAAATTTTGAGTTTATCGAAAAAACCGGAATATATGTCAAAGAAGTGGTCTATGTGCACCTACATACCAATTTTTAGAAGAATCGGTTCAAAAATGTGGGAGTTATTCAAAATTTTATGACGTCACGACGCACAAAATTTTTGAAAAATGATTTTTTTTTGAAGTTCTAGACCTCGCACGGAAATAAAAATAGCACCATTCGATTCGCCGTGAAAAACTGCATCGGATAGACACCTTTTAGGCCTTAACAACCAACTTCAAAATTTGACCTCACTTGACCTGACCTTGACCTGACCTCGACCTGAAATTCATCCAGAGGTGGTCCATATCACTTATTGAGTGTGCCTATTGAATTCCATGAGTAAAATGACCCATAAAACATGTGTCGCACATGCCCTTTTCTATATTTTGTTTTTGGTGACCTGACCTGACCTGACCTGACCTTGACCTTGACCTTTGAATGACATTGTGTGCAACGAATATTGTCTTGGTAGTCTAAGAACACGTTTTGGGCAATCAGTCTCAGTCCATTCTTCGGCAACTACGGTGCAAGGCCGATACTGTAGAAACTTGCATTTTGTACTCTTGACCTGACCTTGACCTGACCTCTGACCTACTTAAGCAAAAAAATTTGGGCTCTTAAGATCCGCCTTGTTGAGAGCTTTCGATTGCCGTTTTCCCCGTCTTTCTACGACCATTGGTTCGGAAGTTAGACAGGGGGGGCAGAATCTGCCCCCCCCCCCCCCAGCAGGGCGCGTATGGCTGAATAGCCCAGCGGGGCGCGGGTTAATGCAGGAAAATATTTTTTTCACTTTTTTAGAAACAGCAAAAGAGTTGTCAACAACCCATGTCAACTATCTAAACAATTTTTATGGAAACTGCTCTAGCTAGCTTAAAGTTCCACAACGTTTCCGGAGCACCGTACCCAAACTCAGTTCATGTTACAAGAAAAAACAGTAATAATGCCTCCTAATTTTGAATGAAATATAGGTATGAGTAATTTGATTTGGAAAACAACAAATTTCCGCACATCATTTTAGCAAAATTACTATTTTCTTCAGCCATCAGGTTACATAAAACTATAGTAAATTTTATGATCTAGTTTACACAAAACCAAAGCCCCGATTTTAACAAATGTAGATTAAATTTAAACAATTTTAAAAAATGTATCGTGGAGAAAAAAAAAGTGTAGATTTGTAAAGCCGGGATATTTCACGGATTAGGCACTTAAAGAAATATCTTCACCTTTCTTTGAGCCACCAGCCTTCACCCAAGTTTTACACGAATGTAGTGAAGCAGACAATGTGGCAACTCAAAATTGTGATGGTTTGAGATAATTATGACGGTAAAAGAAAAAGCAACACAAGGTTCCTTACCCTCGTTTTTTTCACATGGGTTCAGATGAGGCTTCAACTGTTGCCGACCTGAGGAGCTATAGGGACTTGAGCTTTCCAAAACTCAATTTCTAAGGGCACTGAGCAGTGTTTGGCTTTCACACGAATGCGATAGTAAGTTATATGAAGTTGACAAAGCAAGCAAAGCAAAGCATGATGCCCCGCGCGTCCGCCCGCGACCACGCCCCGCGTCCGACTCCCGACCGCCGCGTGACCCGAGTCACGTGACCTACCGGCCGGGACTGCAAACGGCCTTCACCACCATTCTTGTATGACGTCATATCCTACTGAGGTGCTGATTGGTCGGAATTAGATACCTGAAGGTAATTATCTGCCGTAGTTATTTTTGTTTCATTGTTTTGCGTGTTTTCTTATATGAAATGTAATTAAAAAATTTGCCATATTTTAATCACCATTAAAACATAACTGAATAGGTATGAAAGAGAACTCGATATATACTTTCCTTGTTTTTAAGAATTCCGGAATTAGATACCCGAGGGAGCATAGAGGGAGCAGGTTGCCACGCTGATTTGATACCTCATAGTCGAAAGGTGGGCTACTAGAACCGAAAATTGCTGTGTTTGTAAATAAATAAGTGATTTGAGGGCAAAGAATGCCCGGATTTAAACTTCTAAAATTATTTTGAACATAAAATATTTCAGTTTGAGGGATGTTGAGGCCTCAAAGAGTAGGTACTTTTTAGGTATCAAATAAGTTCCTCTGCGAAAGTTCCGTCGTGAAAACGGCTACAGTATATCTATTATTTTCCAAATCATATTAATATATAGTAATCTGCTTTTTTATTTATCCGTTGTACCTATAATATCCGATGCTACCTATCGTCATTTATCCGTTGTACATGCGCGGCTATGTGCGTGCTCTTAAAGGAAATAGTTCACTTTCACGAAATTATTTTTTTTGCAACGATTTATTATTTTTTATGTTCAAAATAATCAGGAAAGAAAATAAAACCTTTTTATAACAAAAGATTTTTTTTTTCTATATTTTGATATAGGAAGAACTTTTCAGTTTCTGTAAGGCACAGCGATCCAGTATGAAAAGAGCATGGGTCCCGAAAATTCTTCAGAAACAGAGAAATTATCGCAGCCACCGGCATTTGGGCGATCTGCTCGATCTGATAATGTTCCCCTGAATGTCCTAATTGATCAGTACGAGAATTTCTCTAGAGTTCTCGTAGATAATTTCTCTAGTTTCTGAAGAATTTTCGGGACCCATGCTCTTTTCATACTGGATGGAAATATATGCAAGGCACACATCCTCAACGCAAGACACCTTTTTCGGGACGAGAAATAGAATATCTTTGCCTAGGGTGATCGTTGGGCTGTAAAAGCTCCTGATTTATGCTCGTCTCAGCCCAAGCTACGGAACTGCTATTCCAGTTCAAAACCCATGTTAAAAAGTGAACTATTTCCTTTAAACTTCGGGCGCTAAATTATCCCATAGATCAGGAATTGCGCGATCGGAGGGTACGTAGAGGGCAGAACAAGCACTGCTTAGCGGTGACTCTGTCCTTGGGAATCCTTCCATTCAAGAGGTTCGAACTAAATGTATTAAAAAAATATATATAATCGCCAGGACTATGAGGTAATAGAATGGGACAACCGTCATGTAGCAACGTTATTTTGGGCTACTTCATAAATGGTCACATAAACATCTAAATGCCTATAAAATAGTCTATTTGCAGACAGTTTAGATATATGTATATGCAGCTTTGATGTATCAATAGTGTATTGTGTAAATACTTTTCTTTAGCATCAAAGGACACGAACAAACGCCGTGTCGCCAGGTTTCGTTTAAAATGGCGACAGTTCGAATTACTAATCGCTCGTCATCGCTCGCCTGCTGTTCTGTCTGAGCGGTCGCGGGCTTCTGGTCAGTACAGGACTCCGCCGGAGTGGCGGAGGCAGCAGGACAGACACAGCGGTACCACCTACCCGGAGTCGGAGCCGTCAGCCTCGCTCAGTACCGCTCCAACTGTGACGCCGGCCGGTCCGACTCCGCCGCCCGCCCGCCGCCGTGCCACGCTGTGCCGTTAGTGAGGCGACGGGGATCTCAGGCTCATCAGTGGGCAATACGGGTAAAGACGAGTGCTGATTGATAATCAGTCAGTACAAAGTACATACCAGCTGGATCGAGATCGGAGTTTTGATTCACATATTCGCTGGTCAGTGATATCGATCATCTGAAAACAAGACGCGGCAAGGTGGTCACTGGTCAGTCCTCATCACTTCCAACATCTTCAGAGGGTCTCAGCTCGCCGATCTAGTCAGCCAGCACTCAGAGTGTCAGCTGATATCGTCGGCCGACACCTGACCGAGCCGGGAGAGGCTGTCAGTCGCGTGGACCGCCCCCAGCCGGGACTATAACGGTCTCTCAGCTCCACCGACCACAGTAAGTACTTACCCGACGGCTGGGTTCGGCGCGGTGCAGACGAGCGACGATGGACCATGTGATGGCGGGCGGTGTGGCTTGGATACGATACTTTTAGCTCAGCGACCCTATACATTTTTTTTTTTTTACTTGCTATTACATCAAAAACGAGCATGACATTTGAGTTTCACGTTTACGTGCAAAGGACCTTCGCTGGATGACATAACAAAATTTTGAGCGAGTTAGGCCTCTCACATATTTTCCTATAACGTAATGTCGAGCCTGAGGCGGTACGTAAAACCACCCATCAAGTTACAGTTAGGATGAGGCCCACACTATGCAGTTTGCATCCCATGATGACTGCGCATTTTTCGTTACCACATTGCGTGACCGCTTGTTGCGATTTCTTCCTGACACGCCGGGTATCGGGCGTGAATATCACGCTTCTTCTTCCGCTGTGCGTCGCCGTTTTCCACGCACGGCTCGCATTCTTTCTCGGGTACATGATGTAGGCCAAACAGCGCGGCGGCGAACCTGAGGAAAAGGAAGTGGGTCATCCACCGCCGCCGCCGCCGCCCCGCCAGGCTGGGAAGCTAAATCACCGCCCACCGCCGCAGGGCACCGCCGCACCCGGCGCCCGGCGCCCGGCGATCGCGCCCGCCATGGCATGACGGCGAATTCACAGCCGCATGAGCTGACCCTGCCAACCCGACATACACTGTAAAAAATGCTAACAAACCAGTTAGTTAATTCTTCAAGCAAAATCTAGTATTAAAACACACGTTGTTGCAAAAAACGGGTCAGATAACACATATGTTAGCAACCTAACACCACATTCATTTCATCGAAGCAGAAAAGCTAACATCATTGTAAGCCGACAAATATTATCCGTGCAAACCATGCCGTGTTATTTGACAAACATGTTTGTTTATGCTTCCTTTGCCTTTTTTTCTGGGTAACGTGTTAACTAACAAATCAAACGCATGTTTTAACTCACAATCTTAGTTTTCTTACTACCCTTTTTGTTGTAGCATTACAAAGACCTTAGTTAATTGGAAAAAAATCGCCATTTTGTGCGCCCCTCTGCGCCCGCCATGTTCAGTCTGTGCCAAGTCAGAGAAGGGAGAGGACGTGTGCGTTGTGAAGGAGCTGAGCTGTGGCGTATAAGTGTTGCGTGTGCAGTATAAGGAGCTGCTGTGGTGTTGAGAATAAGAATAATAAGAAGTCAAACAGTGAAATGATATGGATTGTTGGACATGGCTTTCATCCTTACTGGTATGGTGAGTGATTATGGGAAAGATCAGTGCAGATATTGCTGGCGTTTTAGTGTGGTTTATGTATGTCACTCATTTTCTTTTCAATTGAAGCTCCAACCAGGCTTTAGAGGGTCTCAGGTTGGAGACACTGTTCATTTGTTGACTGTCAATTGACGTCTTTAAGTACATATGACGGTCTGAACAATGAGCATGTTGCACACTAAAACCGCATTAAGCTTTGAACAAGAAATTAAATGTACCTAATTTTGTGTTGGGCACTCAACCAGTGAACGCGGTGAGGTACTGTTTTATGCAATTCCTGTCACTGCACCCATGTTGTCAAATAAAATTTTTGTAGACACATGGGCCACCATTGTTCGGTCAGGGAATTTTTGCCCTTTTGTTGCAATTTAGTTAACCCATATCGACAGAAATGAAGCATTCTCAATGTTTTCGTAATAGGTATTTGGAGCCTGTATGGTGTCATGGCTGGTGCGGATTCCTGCAGGCTATACATATATAGTTGCAGGTGTGAATCAGTGCAGATTTGTCACCACGACCGGTGCAGATTACCGACTGATTTATGACGTTGGTTGGCATGAGGTTGGTTGCGTTGCTTTATACGTTGGTTTGAATAAACATCTTTGTGTTTAAATACTCGTCTGTATGATACTTTTTTTAAATAAAAATTTCGACGCGTGTCGCAACACGGTGTGTGAAAACGCACAACATGTATATATACTGTAAAACATATTTGCACGTTTCGAGTCATCCTGGCAAATCTCACAAACCAAATGCGTGTAAACTTTGTATTTACACACTGCATCCCGAAGTTTACGCGCATTTGGCTAATGATATTTGCCTGGATAACATGTGCACATGTGCAAATCTCGGCAGAAGCTTGTGAAGCTTACTCACATTTTGCGTGTAAGCGTGTTTTCTTCTGTGTGTGTTATGTAACACCGAAGTTAGTTATCCTGCAACTAGGCGATGCCTAGTTGCATGATAACTAACTTCGGTGTTACATAACACGCAAAAAAGGAAACACGCTTACACGCAAAATGCTAGTAAGCTTCACACGCTTTTGCCTAGTGAGATTTGCCAGGATAACTAACTTTTTAGTTACTTTACACGCATAATATTAGTACATTGACAGGTAGATATTAGTTAAGTAACACGGTCACACGCAAAAGGCGTGTAGGTCAACACCACGTCGAAAACTAATGTCTTAGTTTCATAACACGTTTTTTCTTAAAAGCGTGTTATATAAAACACGTTTGGCCAGTAGATGCGTGTAAACTTTACACGCTTTAGGTTAGTGAGATTTGCCATGATAACACGGAAGTTAGTTAACATTTTTTACAGTGTACGCCGGATGACCCAGGGAAACGGTGACCGAGGGACAATTCAGATTCGAAGGTCATTGCCTAGAACAAGGAGTTTTCTAGGAACACGAGCTTTGTTAAATATTAAAAGAGGCGAAATGTTAGCGAAATGCTACCTCGGTACCGAAAAATATCCGGCGATATTTAACTAATAACACATCCAACCGTCCAGTCATTGATGAAATCAGAGTGCACAGATCATTGATATCATTGGCTCCTGTGAATCCCTCGCTTATAATGACAATGGACAATAAGGACTATAAGCCTTGTGCTAGCTCGCGAGGATTTCACTGATCATATCCAGGAACAGTGGCCACTGGCCAGTGATGTTTATCAACGATGGCTCGTCGATAGGATGGGAGTGAGTATAAAGTCAGATAGTGCCGCGTTGACATGAACACACTTTGCTAGATCTTGTATTCGGATGACGGCATAGGTAGACGAATTGTTTGATATGTATGGATGGAACGATAACGACTTTGATAGCTGTTGACGGATTTGGATGGATCTTTGCACACGTGAACTGAACTACCCAACCAACAGCACAGTTTTTAGGCGAACTAAGGGGTTGGAACGTTATATTATACCTGATACCTAATGTCATTACGTTTTCGTTAAATTGTAATGCACGCCATTTTTTAATCATGTATTTTCTAAACGGTAAGATTGTGTTCGATCCCATTGACACACACGTCTTGCTCCACGTCAAACTCCATGATAAAATGCAATCACTCGGAACTGTTCGCTGTTATGTCTGTTCACCTTTGTGTCTCCGCCAGGTCGTCAGGATGGCGTCTGTTCTCTCCGCCGCTGTCTGCGTGCTGCTGCTGCTGTCACCAGCCGCTGCCATCAACGTGCTCATCTTACACCCGGTGTACGCGGGCAGCCACGAACTGACACTGCGGGTACTCGGTGAACAGATGGTGGCGCGCGGACACAACGTCACTCAGATCAGGTGAGAATCCAGCGCAAATAGTCGCAGTTGTACGCGTTAACGAGTCACTCCGAGATAGAGAGGATTAGATGATCGTCTAAGCTCTACCGGCAGTGGCAGAGCCGAGAGCGTCAGTCAGTCAATAGACGGTGAGGTAGTTACGATGTGCCCGACTCGACTAGTCGCTACGTTTTTGCCGCCACACAAGAAGTCGGCGTAGTTGAATAGCTTCAAGGACATTTTAGGCAAACACCTCCGGTGGATAAGCCGCTCTGACGCTGGTCTTGAGCTGCAAAAGTGACATCAATATAATGATTGATGAACGATGTGAAGAAATAATTGTTAAATATTTTCTTGGTCTATGTGATTTTTTTATTGGCTTTCTAGTAAGGACATGAGCAAGTAGGGTTAAATCCCTTTTATCTAAGTGGGTCATGCCATATTGGTTGAAATCGTATTTGTGCGTATCGCTTACTAACAGCCATGGCTCGCCTCCGCATCGTATCAGGGGATGGTGTTCTTGATGGTGTTAGCCTGCCAGTCTGCGTTGCAGTCTCCGTTACAGCGCGCGCCTGAGACTGTAAAATAAACGCTCCGGCATAATATTGTCTTCGGAGTTCGGGCAGTGCTATGTGAGAGTGATATCACAAGTCAACAAGGCCAAAGTAATCAAAATTGAAGACTGTATGTATTGTTTAAAAAAGATAACAATGCGATTTATGAAGATCACAACACTGCCACTTGGAGCTGGCTGAATTACCGGAGTCCGGGTCCTATATTTGATGCCGAAATGCTAAAGCAAATCTAAAGGGAGGTCAGTCATTTTTCAAATAGTGTATACTTGCTACAATATATGCTACGTCATTTTGTAAGAGACTTTGCAGCTGCATGGCGTAATAACGGACAATATGACGCAGACATGATGCGTACTGCGTAATGAATATTTGCAAATTGTTTTCATATCGGCGCTGGTGTTCCCTTCCAAACAACCTCAATCATCCCATCCCGCATGCCAGACATACGACTGTGCCGAACTGAGCTATACCTACATAATGCAGACGATAGCTTCTGGTGAAGCTCCGCCGGCCCAAAGTTTCTTTTCTTCTGTCAGATGGCTTCAATTCAGCCAACAGGCCATGGGTTCTCGCACTCTGCCATGCTGAACATCCCGCCTGTCCGGACGTGATTCGACAAACACTGAAATTGCAGGTTACCGCTCAAAATGGCCAGCAGTCATCGCCCCACCCTACTTCCGACCCGGATGTCCTAAAGCATGAATCTCCAATTAACCCTACCGTTTCGCTGCGGTGACAGTGACACGAATGCAAGCAATATGAGTGATAGAGATGAATGAGATAAGTCACGCGAACGAGTGGCGTAACTTCATAAGCACAGATCGGGCGAGATATGCGACGGGCAAGCGCCTCATACCCAACTCATACCTTTTACCGAAGGGAACGCGTGCAATGAAGCAATGCACACGTTAAAATCTGTGTTTGCATTGTGACATATGGGTTGAACAGACTACCAGGTGCCAGACAGACTCAACTGGTTGCACCGAGCTACCCGATTGTTGAGATTTATGATAATTGATATAACAGGGCCGACATATCTACATCACGTAGGTACCGAATGGGGTTTATTAATCGTTTATCCTCCACACTGTTAACACATCCGAATTCCGATCAACCAGCTTCCGTGACTAAAAACGGTAGGACTGGGTAACGTCACAATAAGATTAAAGTGTATTGCATATTTAGCATAGCTGCAAAAAAAAACAATTATGAATGCGAGCACAGTAATTTCACAGGGAGCCGGAAAACATATATTCGTGGCTGTCGCAGGCCGCTGCAACTGCGAATAGTCGCTTTTCACTCACAAACGTTCACGGCAGAGCGACGAGCTCCTCCGGTCGGGACCCGGCTCAATTGTCCAAGCGCGGCGACACACTTAGCCTCCCCGCCGTAGGCTGTCGTGACTCTGCATAGTCACGACTCTGAGTCCCTTGCACGGCTTCCGTATGGATAATTCGCTGCGTGTGGATAATCGTTTTATTTGTGGCGGTATAAAGGAGTATTGTTGCGCCAGCCGTACTATGCTTTTGTGAAACGGAAAGCAGTATGGCGCCTACTTTCTAGAACCGTGACTCTCTTGCCGTGTGTCGCGGCTGCCTTGTTTTCCGTTCTCCTAATAACAGGTCCGTCTATCCGTGCTCCTCTGACTCCGTAATTTGGGGGTCTATGCCGTCTGCGTCCCTTTTACTTGGGCGCTTCCTTCTCCCTCGAGGTTTGACAACAACACACCGAATTAAAACATTCCGGCCCCGCCAGCCTCCCGGATCTGGCCCGTTTCGCCGCCCACTTGAAGGGGTCCTCTGGCGAATGGCACGCACCCACTCTCTCCTGTTGACAAGCGCGGGCTCCTTGGGCACGTAGTGGCGGAGCGACGCCGTATGACGTGACCGTAGGCTCTCTCCCTCGACCGCCGCGCGCAGTGGGAAGACTCGACGCAACCCCTCCGGTGCACGCACGAAGCACCGCGAGCGCCTAGAAACGGGCCTGTTTACCTGTTCGGGTGAAAGCGGTGTACGATTTGTGGCACTTGCGGGTCGTCCGGAGAAAAAGTAACCTTGAATGAGCCGCCAGATGCTCCATATGATTACCCGGTTCTTCGCAGAGTTGGTTTCGTAACTCACAAGCCCTTTAAGGTTTTAGCGAACTAAATTAAACCACTCCAGTCTCCATCTGAACTGACCAGTCAAATACATGTATCTGATATACCTGCTATATACTGCTATATTTTTTCGGGAACTCCCGGTATTTGTTTTTAATAGCCGTTTTCGTGAGGGACTATCTGGCAAATGCACCTAATTTGATCAAATCTGCACCAACTCTGCACCCAATCTACACCAAATGTGTACCAGATAACCGTCGTGAAAGCGGCTGTTGTTACTTTTTCGTTCATATTTTTATATCCATTATGTAAACACATATGCATTATCTATATCTCGAGAAGCCGTTGACATCTTTTAAGTTGATTTGTGGCTTAGCTGAACGCCCGTCCTAAACTTGATTTATTTGCCGATGCTATTTTATCATTTATTTACAAGCTTGACAGAGCGACAAATTATTATTTTTTATTACAAATAGTCCATTACATGCCACTGTATAGGGCGGTATATAGTGGTTGATGACCTGATATAGGTATTGTATTGTTCATAAGAAAAAATGTATACCTAGGCGAATTCAAAACTAGCTATTTTATTTCATCGTTACAAATTTACATATCGACTTTGTTAGCAATTTCATCCATATAACTGCGATCATTTCTATTTAATTTTTGTCTTACACTACTTTTCCCAGATTTTTGAGCCGGAAATCGAAGCCGGTCGACTCACCTGTGGAGCTTTTGAGCCGGACGGTGAACAACACGGACCTGCGCTCGTCGTACTTTGACCGTGATGGTGTGTTCGTTCCCCCGACCGACCTGCTGTGGCAGCGCACCCGGCGCCTGTCCAGCCTGCCCACCGACGTGTTCTCCATGACACACGCCTTCTGCGAGGTAAGAGGACCCCTCGATGACCTGGGTCACTCGTGTGGGAGCTTACGAGGTTATAGGTGACTACTAGGATTGAGTTATTGGTCGATGATGGTTATCTTTGTTGTTCATGATGCCGTTGAACGTATAGTTACACACTGGCTCACACAGAAGCTGAGGTGTACCTATCTGTCCGTCTTGGAAACATTCCTTCGATTTTTTTTTCTGTTTAATGTACTCCATTTATGTGAGTTGCTCACTGCTCTATATGCATGCAACATACATGATTTGCGTCGCTTGACATATTCAGTACCTACCTACCATTGGAAGTGTGTCTCCGTCATCTTCTTATTCAGCTTCTGTGCCGTTTAAACATACCACCGGACACAGTATTGAGCCTATTGATGATTTATCACCGACTTCCAGAGCCTGCTGGGTGACCACCACCTGTTCGAGTCGCTGCGTCAGCGCCGCTTTGACGTAGCGCTGGTCGACATCATCTCCAACGAGTGCGGTCTGGCGCTGGCCGCAGCGCTAAAGCTGCCCGTGGTGGGCTTCTGGGGCTTCAGCTTTGTCGGCGGAGAGGTGAGCGGGGTGTGAAAGGGCAGGGGTGAGGACTTGTGAGAGCGTGAGTGAGCAGAGAGGGACAGAGCATGGGGGCGAGTACCTGTGAGAGCGGGGCTTAGTTTTAACAGTGACGTCGGGTTGAACTGGTGATATTCTTCGTAAGTGTCTAGCAACAGTCACGTTGCGAAAGCTGTGAAAGAAACTCAGGAAAAGGTAGGTCGCGCTGCTTGTCAGTTAATAAAAGAAGGTAGACGTGAAGGCTAGCGGGAGAGCCATAAACCGTTATGTTTGGATAGAGGCGTGAATCGCTAACTCACCAATTAGCAGGCCGAGAACAAGTGTGCCACCGCTGACCTGTTGTCTCAAGAAATCCAGTGCTGTATGCATTGCATATATTAGCACCTGCTGGTTATACTCGTATGATGAACAGAAGCCCAAGGACATTAGAACCCTTAAAGTGGCTTTTACAAAGAAAGTAATCAAAAGCACCTAGAAAACCGGTAGTCAGTAACATAAAAATAAGTGCACATTTAGGACGATCACATTCAATAAGCCCTATCCCTATCCTGTATCATTTTGTCAAATATAGGCAGGCGCCAGGCAATGAAACCAGTGCAACTGGAATTTATCGTTCCCCTGTGCTTGATGAAAAGTGTCATGCGTGCGACCCTTGCAGCTCACGTGACAGTCCACAAATAACCAGCGATGACTTTCCGTGATCCCCAAACGACCACTGCGTGACCTCGATGTGACTCGCATGTGACCTGGGCTGTATGAGACCTCTGACCTTTGGATGACCTCTGTGTGACCTGTGACCGGCAGAGTCACGCCACGTCCACGATGAACCTGCCGTCTGTGACGCCCACCTTCCTGTCCGACACGGGGCCTCAGATGGGCTTCACGGCTCGCCTCTACAACACGCTCTGTATGATCGTACACAAGGTGCTGCTACAGGTTCAGTTCCGAATCGCCAACGAGTATATCCAGGTCAGTGGGGTCGGGTCGGTCTGTAATAATCGATAACTGAGACTTTAATAAAAATGTAATGTTTCTAAACGATCGACAACTCTTTACCAGAGGCTTGTGGCGCCCGGTGATAACCTGCAGTTTACACCTAAAACATTTAGCCAAACATGCCTGACATAATAATAAGACGTAGAATAAAAACGCCTAGGCGTTTTTATTCTACCTCCTCTAACAGCTTAGTGCAATGGATATATTTGGAACGCCACGTTGAAAGCACTTGTCCTCTGTGCAGAGGCACTACCCGACGCTGCCAGACGCAGCCACCCTGGTGAGCAACATCGACATGGTGTTGGTTCACTCCAACTTCCTAGCCTCACAGCCGGTCCTGCTGCCGCCCAACGTCCAAATGATCGGCTGTACCCAGTGCAGGGACGCCAGACCGCTGCCCAAGGTAAGGATATGGAAAAGCCGGGGTTTCTTGCCGCAATAATTTGCTTTTGCGCAATAATTTGACGTCGCTGGATTTAACTTTATGTATTATCTTATTTATAACAGACTCGATTCTGATTTATGTTGCGCCAAATTAATGGCATGTTAACGTGTGTGAAACCTATAAAATGATTCGAACTTGGTTCAGATTTATAGTTCTTTTTAGCCCATTTGTAAAGAAGTTTAAATGATCCGGCCTTAGTTCGGTTCGTCGGTAGATAGTAAAAAATGCCAATCTGATCTCAGCATTCATCTAATAAGCCCGGTAACCCACCACCATTTTCTGACGGCCAGGACTATGAGGACTTCATGCAGAGCGCCGGTGAGCACGGCGTAATCGTTTTCAGTCTGGGCATCACCGGCTACGAGGCCCTCTCTGTTCCCGACGACTACATCGAGGCCTTCATGAACGTCTTCGGCCGGCTCAAGCAGAAGGTAACGACCCGTTTGTGAGGTCGGGGAAGTGCTAACTATACTTATTAATAAGCAGAGGTGGGCATCGCTACCGAAATTTGGAAACCGCTACCGCTACCTTCCGCAACCTGAGGTACCCAAAGCGCAATCGCAACTCCGAAACTATTTTGTAGATCGTAAAACCGCAACTCGCAACTCCGCAACTCCGCAACTCCGCTACCCACCTCTATTAGGTAGGTACCATGTTTTATCAGTTTTAGCCCTCGCATGTGTAGGCCGTGGGGGTTGGATGGACCCCCTCGGTTTTTCGCTAATAACTCGCGCAAAAAGCGGATGATCGCGACGAAACTTTCAGTACCCTCGAGTTGATCAATTTTACACCTAATCTGACAATTTTATGACTCTATAACCCAAAATACCTTTGACCTATTTATCGAGACCATGTTTGGCCGAAATCGGGATTCAGCGAATGTCAGCTCACATTATCCGCGCGTTTCCAGTCTTTTGTGATTGTAACGTCCGAACATGTGAATTGTTCGTCCCATGCATTACGGTGGGTGTCAATGTCACGTGGCGGTCAGGTCAGGTCATTGACCTTGATGACCTTGGCTCACTTTTTTTAGTTTTACATGTTCCCAGGGTAGTTTTTTAGGCTGATCCCGAGTTTTGCATCCATTTGAACATTAACGAAGTAGTTTTACTAAGTGCCTTCGTTAAATGTTACGGCGCCGTCAGTGGTAGTTGACACCTACTATAGATAGCCGGCAGGACGCCTACTGGTTGACCTGACCGACCACACCTGGCCTTAACTCATAAAGACATCATCTGTGATCAAAACTAACATGAAATACGTGCTCAGCACCCCAAAAAACCATGACAGCCTCACTTTGCGAAGTTATAGCAGGTTCCAATCCGATTTTCCCGACTTTTGGGTCATTGACCTGACCTGCAAGGTCAACCAATGACCTAGGTCCTTAAAATTGGGTGTCATCGGCTTCCTGTCGTAACGGGCAACACGCTCATTTTTTCCCACGAAGCTCTAGCTCGATCAGGGGCAGAACAGCAGGGGGTGGGGTCCAACCGCCCCCCCTCGCCCCCCACACGGTAGACGCTGTCAAACGCCGTAGGAAGGTTAGTCCTGAAGTGCAGTGTTATGTAGTACCTTTTGAAGTGGCGAATTTCTCTCTCTCTCTCTCTCTCTCTCTCTCTCTCTCTCTCTCTCTCTCTCTCTCTCTCTCTCTCTCTCTCTCTCTCTCTCTCGCCCCCGTCAGCGGTGGCGGCCCCGGTAGCGGTTGCGCTTTAGAATTTTTCGCTTCCGCAACTCGCAACTCCGCAACTTTTTTGGGCTCGGTAGCCGATCCGTAACTCCGCTACCAAGAGGAAAGTCCGCAAGTTGCGGAGTTGCGGAGTTGCGGACTTAAGTTGCGCAATGCCCAGCTCTGTTAATAAGCTCAAGGCTGAGGGATAAAATGTGCTTGATTCTTTCACATCGCAGATAGTTTTTCAAGTTTGTTTGCTATTTTGTGTTTTCGACAAACCAGATGAACCGTTTAATAATTTGCGTGATAATTTGTGAAATTATTTGAATGTAATTTGAACGTGAAATAATTTGCTCATTGCCCATTCCCATTAGCCGTACCGGTCTTATCCTGCCTCATAGTGTTCATCGCATGCTTAATGCTCAACTTTATTAAGTTATAATAATAATCATTAATTACATCCGCTGGTCAGCTGTTCATCCCTGTTCTCTTCACTCACACAGGTGCTGATGAGGTTCACTGCGTCCCGTTTGAAGAGGGTCCCGTCCAATGTCAAGGTCGTTGACTACCTTCCTCAGATCGATGTCCTTGGTAAGACGCTCATAACTTCTAGCATGATGCAAAGGAAGCCGTATTTTGAAATATTTTCAACGTTGATTGATTTATTGCATGCATGATCTCGAATGGAGATCATGCATCGAAAAGTGAAAAGTTTTGTGTTCGAAAAGTGAAGAATGAGCTAAATCATCGCTGATCGTAATGATTTTATTTTCATGGTGTACTTACGTTTCAGTCTCGGTGTTTTAAATATAAAATGTTTTTATTGTGTTTTCAGGTCACAACCAGACCAGAGTGTTTGTCACCCACTGTGGCATGAACGGTATGATGGAGGCCTTCTACGCAGGAGTCCCGCTGCGTAAGTTTTCCGTTATGTGGTGAAAATTCGTTATCTTTACATAATACAATTGTTGTAGCGGCAGATTTTGAAACTAGACTAACTCGATCTCCTCTTGCCATGAGTTGATTTACAAGCGGCCTGTTCTGAAGTACTCTCAGAGTTCAGCTGCGTTACATCACTTGTTTGCTTGACGACGTTGTGCCCAAAAGGCACTTAACAGTATTATGATTGATCTGCATGTCGGGATGTTAAATAAAATCGATATATTATGTTTGCCCGTCTATATTGGTCCTACTGTTCGTAGCCCGGTTGGGTATGTGCCTGTTTGTCGTTGATGGTCTTGTAAAACTTTTTTTCAGTTGGAGTTCCTATCTTCGGCGACCAGGGAGACAACTCGAAGTTTATGCATCATCGCGAGCTTGGTATTGGGCTGGACAAGTTTGGTCTGACCGAAGAAATTCTGATGGACTCCCTCAATAAGCTTCTTTACATTAACAAGTAAGTAATAAGACTGTTCTGTGCAGTGAACCGTGTGTTAGAAATGTTTCCAATCCTCTTCGAGTCCGGCAGTGGTGTCAACGGCCCTCGGCATAACTGCCCTCTTCTGGTTGTTGCTCTACCGTCCGTTATAGGTAGATTCATCTGCCATCTGGCGGGAGACCTGCCTGCCCTCTGTCGGCGAACCGGCTAACCTCCCCTGCACTGACCCCCTTGCTTTGTTTGTTGAGTTTATCCCTTTCGGTCTAAAAAAAAGCCACTCAAGAGCCTTTTTGTTGGCCCTCGCTTACACACAAATTACACATTTTTTTTTCAGCCCCGATGGATAGCCAAACACCCGACCTGCCTGCCCTCTAGCGAGCGACACTGCTGCCACCTACGGCCCCTGACCACACGTCTTCCTCTCTCAGGTACCGGGATAACGTGCGGCGCGTGCGCGACATCTGGCGGATGGAGCCGGAGTCGGCCACGGACCGTGCCCTACACTGGATCGAGCTGGTGTCGCGGTTCGGCGCGCCCAGCCACCTGAGGATGGTGGACGGCCACCTGCGCTGGTACCAGTACTGGCTACTGGACGTGGCAGCGGTATACGCCGCTGTACTCCTGGCTGCGGTGATGGTGGTAGTGCTCGGTGTGCGCGGCTGCCTCCGACGTCTGACCGGAAAGGCCGTGACGACGCCGGTCAGCCCGCGGAAGACCAAGGCGAAGAAGGAGTAGTGGGTGTGAGGGACGGCAGGGTAACGGGCCTGGGTCAGGGAGGTGAATCTCTGCACAGTGAGCGTTCAAAGCGTCAGTGTTCAGCAGGGCCGTCTGAAGGCACTCAGGATGATTAAATGGTGCGAGGTGTGTGAATAAGGGGATGAGCGCGAATGATGTATCAGAGATATACGTTTGATGAGTTGGTCGCTTCACGTTGGTGTGCTTGTAGGCTGAAGCAATTGTCACATAAGTTGGTATGTAGTTCCGTATCAAATTGACTCCACGCTCTGAAGCTACACGACCGCATATTATGCATAGCAAGCAGTGGCCTTTCACTGCATTTTCACCTACTATAGCGGTTTGACGTTTGCAGCAATGCCGCTTGCTGTCACCATATCACTACCAGTATATCTATATATTGGTTAGAACTGTTAGATGTATGTTTAACAGTTAGATGTATGTAGGTTGCTTCGTATGTCTTGTGTCTACCGTTAATATTGTTTGATTGCTTGTTTTTTATCGTAACGCTTTTGGATTAAACGTTTGTTTTCAAGTTTTATTTTTTAACTTTAAGATGCTTTTTAATTGTTAACTGCCTCCCAATAGGTTAGAAATAAATATCAGTATTGTTTCAGGACGCAGTGATGCTGCCAATTGCCATGCTATTTATCGTGTCAGACATTGTGATGTTTATTCACATTTGATGACAACACAGAAGATAATTCTAAATAGCCATTTGGCTATTTAGAATATTTGTTTTTGTGTTGTCATCGAATGTGAATACATTTCCATGCTATTGATCAGTATTTCGTTTTTATTCTTCACCTGACATAACAAACGTTGATAAACTTTATATCGTAGTTCTACATTGTTCTACATTTTCTGCATGGTATCTGCACATGAATACATTGCCATTTTGAGTCGGCCACCGGATCTTGACTCCATTATTTTACGATGTAGGTATTATATATATATATATATATATATATATATATATATATATATATATATATATATATATAATATATAAATATAAATATATATATATATATATATATATATATATATATATATATATATATATATATATATATATATATATATATATATATATATATATATATATATATGCATGATTTTTGTATGTAGGGGAGAGTGGGGCACATTCGTGCATGGGGCACATTCATTTTCAGCAGTATATGGGAACACGAATGACTGCACGAGCTAAAGGTAAATTATGAAAAGATGTCTATCATTGCCGCCCTTCGTTCACTGTAGAAGACAACACTGTGCCTGCTGTCATGCTTGATAAAAACGCAAATTTGTCATATTCGTGGGCTTTCCAAACTTTTCTCATATCATCCATTTTTGTGATCCTGACTCGGAAATGTGGTCTAACTTTTCAAAATTGGGTCCGAAGAAGCTCACTTTATTCACGTTGTAATGACAGTTGAAAACTGTCATTTTTTCAATAAGAAATTTTGAATTATATTACAAATAACGTTGTGGAGCAGGTTCGTGCACGCACCGCCTAGGGGCACATTCTTGCATATTTTTTTCGTTTTTGCGATTTATGACTTTATCTGTAGTATTGACGCTCGCCTGACTCAATCTCGGCTGCTTGCGACGTCGTGACAAGTAATTCACGTGACCTTGGAGAGGTCACGGAAGCGGGTCGATGGCCGGCGGTTGGCACATTCTTGTTGGCCAGCCCATTCTGTCTACATATAACTCAAGAAACTCAAGATTACCAAACGATATTTATTTTTAAATTACTTTTAAATACACAAAGCTTTCGGTCACATGCGACCTTGATCACTGTGTTTCACAATGTTTCACAATTATACAAACTTCGTAAATGGCCTTGGTAAAAATGATACAAAAACCCGTCTAAAATTCTTAATGTGAAGCGCAATGAAAATTTCCTAGCCTACCGCCAGTTTTGCTGCCCAGGATGATAATGAAATGAACCCACTTCTCGAGTTGAATGTGTCCCGGTTGATTATATGAGCGGCGTCTAACGTTTTTCGTATCTTCTTTTTTATATTTCTTTCTAATATTCTTGTTTTAGTCCAGTCTGGTAAATGAATCATTTGTCTTTATGAAGGACGATGGCATTCGACTCGCTATGATACTTGACATCGCTTCGATGTTCTCTTAGGCGTACGTCAATTGAAGTCCTTGAATTGAATTGAATTGAATTGAATTGAAAACCTTGAAGTCCTGTTTCACCTACGTAACTTTTTTCGCAGCCTTTGCAAGGGATTTCGTATCCTACACTCTTTTCTTCATTTATATTTTTATCTGATGACGTTGTTTTGGCTATTTCTTGTATCTTGATTCCTGTTTTCGTTGCGACCTGAATGTTCGTTTTCTCGAGTTCTCGCGAAATTATGTCAGCTTTGCTCGAATTCGGAATCGTTATATCTTTTCGTTTTCTTCTTCTTTCAGTGCGTTCGTCATTTCTTCTCTTAATTCGTATTGCTTTCTCTTTTTGTCGTATTAGGAATCCCTTAGGATATCTCAACTTCTCAAAAGTGAGATATCCTATGTCGCGACGAAACTTTCGGTGCCCTCGAGATCATCAATTTTACATCTAACCTAAAAATTTCATGACTCTGACCCAACTGACCTTTGACCTGTGGCATATTTATCGAGACCATGTTTGGCCGGAATCGCGATTCGGCGTATGCCAGCTAACATTATCCGCGGTTTCCAGTCTTTTTGTGGTTTTAAACGTTCAAATATGTGAAATGATGTTGGTGCCATGCATTATGGTGGGTGTCAAGGTCACGTGAAGGTCAAGTCAAGGTCATTGACCTTTGATGACCTTGGTTCACTTTTTCGAGTTTTACTTGTTTCTAGGGTAGTTTTTGGTGCTGATTTCGAATTTAGCAACCATTTGAATATTTACAAAGTAGTTCTGGTGCCTTCGTACCATGTTACGAAGCTGTCAGTAGTAGGTGACACCTACTATGGATGGCCGGCAGGACGCCTACTGGTTGATCTAACCTGACCTGACCCGACCTGGCCTAAATGCATAAAGTCATCGTCTGTGATCAAAACTAACATGAAATTCGTCATCAGCACCCCGAAATACCCCGTCACACCCTAGCTTTACGAAGTTTCAAGAGGTCTTGATTTCCCAACTTTAGTTGGGTCATTAAAATGACTTGGAAAGTCAACTAATGACCTTGGACTTTTAAAATTGGATATATTCGGCCTCATCTCGTCATAGGCAGCACGCTTGATTTTTCCGCGAAGCTCTAGCTTGATCAGGGGCCAAACGGCTGAGCCGGGGGTCCAATTGAACCCCTTATACTATGTTGATTATGCACATTTACAGGTAACATTCTCACCAGAACACACCAGCCAACATCTCCGCACAATCTGGCAACAATACTACCTATGGTTTGCCCTCTACGAATAAAGACGTGCTAGATCGGAAAAATCCCCACTGTGCAATGCTGCTGTCTGCCATTCGTTTCCAAAATTAAGAAGCGGCCAATTTTACTTTTAGCTAGCTTAACCCTCGCCGGCACAAGCAATTTTGCGTCCTTCGACGGTGCAAGGGGGGGGGGGGGTGGTACGACCCCCTCGCGTTTGGCCCCTGATCGAGCTAGAGGTTCGCAGAAAAAACGAGCGTGCTGCCCGTCACGAGAGGTTCCACGCAAATCGACAAATAAAAAATAAAATTTGCACCCACATATTTTATTTTTCGTTGAAAACTGGTGTAAGGGGTTGTGATGGGCGGGGAAGCCAGCTGTGGCAAGGATTTTTTTCTTCGAAACAACGGTTTCCGAGATATAGCCTCGGGCAATTCCTGGAGGTCACGCTGCGACCCTATATGTTTGGCGGCTTATAACTCAGAAAGTATTGGTTTTCTATGATAAAAACTTTATATGGTTCAACCCACAATCAACCAACAATCATTTTGGCCATCTCGGATTTTCAATTTTTGAAAATTTTGATCACGTGACCTTTTGATCTATTTTTCAGAGTGACCTTGATAGTTTCCCCACTGAAAGTTGCAATTTTGTCTGATGACGATTAAAGCCTTATCAATTGTCATTCATATGCGATAATAAAAAAGTGGCTATCGCCCTGCGTTGACCTCAGGTCAGGTCATTTTTATGACCTGTCCATTATTAAGAGCGGGAGCGACAGCGAGATCTCGAGAACAGAGCAAGATAGCGACAAGCAGTAAACGATACAGGGTACACACGGATAAGGTCTACAACTATGTCATCGGGTGACCTTCCAGGTCAGGTCAATGACCCGAAAATCGGGAAAATTGGGACCTGTTAGAAAGTCGTTAAGTGTGGCTGCCATGGGGTTTTCCGGGATGCTGATCACGAATATCGTGTTAGTTTTGATCAGAGATGATGTCTTTAACCCTATTCCTGGCGGGGGGGGGGGGCCTCAGGAGCCCCCCTGAGGTTTTTTGGTTATTTCTCCCAAACGCGTTGAGCTAGGAAGCTCAAATTTTCTGACTTTTCCTAAAAGGCTTCTACGCAACATGTCTGAAAATTTTGAGTTGATCTGACCTCAGGTCAGGTCACCAGAGGTGGTTTGGTGACCCTACCTCAGAAAAGTTTGCAATCACGCCAGAGCTAGAGTTTTTGACCGATCAATTTCTTCTCTTCAGGCTTTAGTTAGGGTACCAGTATGTGCAATTTGTATATCTCGGAATTTTGATATCGGTGACCTAAGGTCAGGTCAGTTTCGCGACCTCCCCATTATAAGTCAATGGGGGAAAAATCAACTCCCTGTTTTTACCACTAAAACGGGTCGGAATGGCCCCATATACCATACATGACTTCATATACGATCAACCTTCACTACCTTGAGGTCTGTTTTGCTGTTGGGCAGCTGTGAGGTCATGTGACGTCATCAAAGGTCACCAAAGGTTTTTGGCCAATAACTCCGTACAGGAACTAGATACAGACGCGTGGATGGTCTCATTGTGTTCAGCTCGTCAAGACGCATCGAATGATATACATGATGACCTCGAGGTCACGTGACCTGAGGTCAACCTTTGACCTTGACCTTGCGAGGTCAACATATATATCATTCGATGCGGATTGACGAGAGGATCACGATGATGCCCTTAGTTTGTTCCTATCTTGACTAATTCGAAAGTTATTCGAGAAAAGCTCTCTCCATATCTAGCGCCGCCATTTTGACTTTTTCGACCCCTGTGACGTCATCTTTGACCTGACCTGAAAATGACCTTAGTAAAAATTGTAGATCTTGACCGTGCGTATCCGATGCCGTTTACCGTTTGTCGCTATCTTGCTTCGTTCTCGAGATCTCAGGGGGGGGGGGCCGAATCGGCCCCCCCGCCAGTTTCTTGTCCCGGCGGAGCCCGCCAGGAATAGGGTTAAGCATTTAGACCAGGTCAGGTCAGGTCAGGTCAGGTCAACCGGTAGGGGTCGTGACGGGTATTCGTAACACGTGTCAACCGCCTCTGACAGCTTCGTAACATGCTACGAAGGCACCAAAACTACTTCGTAAATGTTCAGATTGTTGCTAAATTCAAAATCAGCTCCAAAAACTAGCCTAGAAACATGTAAAACTCGAACAAGTGAACCGAGGTCACCAAAGGTCAATGACCTGACCTGACCTTCAGGTGACCTTGAAATCCACCATAATGCATGGGAGCAACATCAAATCACACGTTTGAACGCTTGAAACCACGAAAAGTTTGCAAACGCGCGGCTAATGCGAGCCGACATACGCCGAATCGCGATTCCGGTCAAACATGGTCTCGGAAAGTAGGGCACAGGTCAAAGGTTATTTGGGTAAGGGTCATGAAATTTTCTGGGTTGGTGTAAAATTGATCAATGCGAGGGTGCTGAAAGTTTCGTCGCGATCCGCCGCTTTTTACGCGAGTTATTCGCGACAAAACTTACCGTGGGGGCTTGCATCAACCCCCTGTGCCGGCGAGGGTAATAAAGGTTATTTACATGGTGATTCATTTAAAGTGACCATCCCACCTTCGGAGTTGAGATAGCCAAGCTGGGGTCCCTGGCCTGCAATTACTGGTTTGTTTTTCGAAACACTCAAAATTTTGGATTTTATGATTATTTTCCCAAAAAAATCAGTTTCTTTTTTGAAAAAATTGGGTCATTTTCAAATAACCGAAATAGCCATTTGATAGACAAAGTAGAATCACGTATAACCTTATTGTTACGTCTTGATTCCTTTAAAAATGAAGATGGTAGCGGTGTTTGAAATTTTGTCGTTTTAGAGGCAAAAATAGCGAACATGACGTCACTAAAACGTCATTTTCTAAAAAAAAAAAAATCAGACGGATTTCGCTTAAATTTTCAGGAAATGTCTTTAATTAATGTATAATTAGGTACTGAAAATTTGACGTTGCTGGCGTAACGCGTTTATAAGTTATTGGCGAAAAACTGGAGGGGGCAGATTCTTCCCCCCAGCGGAGCACGGGTTAACACTCTCACACCAATCGTTTTGATAGTTAGCTGAATTATGAATCGGAAAATTACGCCGTGACCTGACCAGACCACATACCCCTGAGTTCATGCTAGGTCACATGCTCACAATATTTCTCTAGCAGTTTTCGAATTTCGACAGACAATTTTTGGTAGGCATACTTAGAGGCTCGCTAGGGCGATCTCTTGGATTAAGCTCGGATGTGCTCTCTGCTCAGTCCGACAATACCGATGTGGACTATTTTAGTATTTATGCATTAGCCCTTGCGGGCCCGCAGGGGGGGGGGGGGCGTTGTTCACTCCCCCCTGGCGAATATTGGCGATAGCTCCCAAACACATAGGGATAAGAAAGTGAACCTTTCAGTACCTTTTGCCCATCAATTTGACATCTTCTGAAGTATTTTTTTTTTACCTAGCCCCCTTGATGAGTGATGACGTCACAGGGCTGATTTTTCTAGACCCCTACACAGCGAACTTCGGCGCTATAAGGGCTTGATAACCTTCAAAACATTGCAAAAAAATCTTTGAATTCAGTATACAAGATATCCGAAATAGTGCAAGGCATAGGTCAATTTTGAGCGTGACCCTGCTCTTGACCTTAAAACCCGCGCCCCGAAGGGGGGGGGGGCGAAACGGCCCCCCTGTCCTTTTCCGTCGATATCTCCTAAACAGCTAGAGATATCGCCACCAAACTTTCAAGACCCCTCCGGGCATCAATTTTACACATCGTGACCAAAAATATTTCCAGAGGCTATGATAGGTTGGCCACTAATGACGTCAGAATGACGTCATGTTCTGCCATTTTCGACCGAAAAAGACCTTCGCGAGAAGAGTTGTCAGGCCTACAGCTTTGAAGATACAGAAAAATGATCGAGATATTAAAGGTGTAAAATTGACAGCGCTACAAAACTGCAATCTCGGATTTTTGAAATTTTTGAGTTTTGACCCCAAAAATAAAAAATGCAATATTTTTGATATTTTAGCCAAATAATCCAAAAAGGTTTTTGAGTTTCGAAAAAACCGGAATATATGTCATAGTACTTACCGTCTTCTATCTATATTCCAAATTTCAGATCGATATCTCGTTTTTTGGCCAAGTTATAGCGAAAAACTGTTCAAAAATGATGATGTCAAATTTTTAAACTCAATTTTTGGCAATTCTAGACCACGTAGAGCAAAGAAAGACCACCATTGGACTCCTCGTGACGAGCTGCATCGAATGGATACCTATTTTATGCAAAATATCAACTTTAAAATTTGACCTAATTTGACCTGACCTTGACCTGACCTTCACCAAAACGTGACCTAGGCTGGCCCGAAGGGCTACATGACCCCCACAATCGCATTTGTCATGTAAAATGGACCATAAAACATGCATCACACGACACTTTCATATTGTGACCCCCAGTGACCTGACCTCTGTGACCTGACCTGGTGTCAGTGACCTCAGATAGCGAAGTATGTGTTTGACGAACAATGTGCCATCGGTGGTTTTCAATAACTTACCAATTTACTGGATTTCACAACACATTTCTTGAAATGCCTGTGAACGGTGAAAATCTGACCTTTGACCTGACCCGTGACGTCATCGGTTTGACCTAAGTCAATGAAATTTGGTCACTAGGTAGTTCTCCGGTGGGGCTATCGAACACCGTTTGAATTTTGAAAATCGGCCAGTAAATTTCCGAGATCTTACGGTGGCCGAAACTAGTGATGTCAATTACAGAAAATCGGAATACCGATACCAAACCAAATACCAACCAAAACCGTGGGGAAATACCGAAACCGAACCAACTTTGAAAGATGAGGGAAATATTAACTTTTTACCGATTTCTTAGCCACTTATGCATTAGTAAGGGTTCATGATACCAACAAAATACCAAACACATTAGGATTGAAATACCAAATACCAAGTTGGTACCGGTTTGGTATCGGTATACCGAAAAGTTGGTATCCGATTGACATCTCTAGCCGAAACGCCCCCCCCCCCTACGGGTGGTAGGGTCCGCCGGTAGACCTACGGGGCGCGGGTTAACCCGCGCATGACTAGGGTATTTTCCATAACGCGAGTGACTGAGGGGGGGGGGGGCTCTCCTGAGCCCCCCCTCCTATCTCCGAAACTACTGGGCCGATCGTCAAAATTCGAACGGCGTCTGATAGCCCTGGAAAAATGTCGAACGAAACCTATTTTCATTGACCTCGAGGTCACCGATGACGTCACAGGTCAGGTCAAAGTAAAAATTATCGACATTTTTTGTTAGTTCACAATTTAGGCTCTGACCGCCGGACCGCCGGTCCGATCAGGCTCATTTTTGGTTTACGCACTCCTTGACGGATGCCTTAGATACCCTGAAGGTACCGAACTTTTACTTCGAATTTTTAAGGTCAAGGCCAGGTCATCCTAGGTCACGAAAATTGTACATCATGTATCGGTCACGTGACGCATGTTTTATGGTTCATTTTACTCGTAGATTTCGAAAATAGTGTCGTCTGTGTCATTTGAGATCATTGTCAGCTGAATTTACCGGAGGTCAGGTCACTTTCAGGTCAGAAAAGGTCAAATTTTGAAAATGAAATTTGTCAACAAAAAGGTGCCTATCAGATGCAGTTTGAGCTCAGGAACATGATGGTGCCATTTATATTGCTGTACGACGTCAAAAACGTACTGAAAAATGGATTTGAAAAAACATAAAATTGTAAAATTTTGACAATAATGCGAATAACTTGGCTATTTTTGAAGATATTGGGCGAAAACATGCAAATGTAGTTCATCAGTGTGTGTTCTATCACATATATTCCGGTTTTTGCGAAAAGTCAAAAACTTTTTGAAAAAAAATCAATAAATATGTTTTTGTAATTGAAAAATAAATATTTTTCAAAATTTTCAAAATTTCGAAAATTCGAGATAGCAGTTCGATAACTACGTGTATTTGTAGTCCACTCATGCAAAAAAAATGGATCTAGCTTTAAAACTGAGCTCTTGAGAGCGTTTGCCGTATTTCAGTATTTTGCATGAAAATCGGCCGACATGACGTCACTCTGACGTCATTTCCGGCTAAACTATGGTAGCTAGAAAGTTGAAATTTTAACACAAGGTGTAAAATTGATTCCTCTGAGGGTAACGCAAGTTTCGTGTTGATCTGTCAAACGGTTTAGAAGATATTGCTGAAAAACATGAGGTGGGGGGGGGGGGGCTCTGTAGAGCCCCCCCCAGTCATGCGTGGGTTAAGTGTTGGGCACATCATCGGAATTTTCAGATTCTTTTCTCTCGTTTTACACCCATTTTTGCCGGTTTAATGTTTCCTGCCGTCCTCTGAAAGTTGAAACACTTACTTTGATACTAGCCGTTTTCACGACGGCCATCTGGTACACATTTGGTGCATATCTGGTGCAGATTAGGTGCAGATTTGGTCAAATTGGGTTCATCTTGTCTCTTAGTAGCTATCAGTTAGGGTTGCACTTATTGCTTATATGCATACTTTGTCAAATTATCAGAGACATCGATTAAAATACTGAAATAAATTCATAAAATAAAGATCATTTGCTGTAAAAAAGCTAAGGTGCATATTTGGTCAAATTAGGTGCATTCGCCAGATAGCCTGTCATGAAAACGGCTATTAATTCACAATACACATGGCATATGCAGGCTTTTGCCTTAGACCTTGACCAATGACCTCTGACCCTGAAAATCGACCTAAGGTCAACAATTTTAGGTGCCTTAGGATCGTCTCGTAAGTCGTAAAGACCTTTCGTTTGGTACCTTGGTACCGCTTTTGTTTTCTTAGCTCCCTTATTCACGGAGGTAGACGGGGGGGGGGGGGGAGGGCCCTCCCCCGGTTGCGGTGGTTGGGACTACCCCGCGGGCCCGACCGGGTTAAGCTAAATTACCTTTTCTGATCACGTCATGACTATGAGTATGACCCAGGGTCAAATATTCAAGAAAACCTTGAGAAATCAGAAAGTATTGGTAATTCGAGCTCGCATTGGCGGGTGAAACGCGATACGGATAGCTAAAAATGTTGAAGCATGTGATAAAACTTTTACCGGAAAAAGTTTTCAATACATTTTGACGGCCTTTGTCCTCTGAAGGCCAAACCGTTGCAATGTCTAAAAAAAATATGCCATCTGAGGAAATTCTAGCAAACAAAAAATCTATCTAATGCGTTCTGGGATGGTTTAGCACAAAAAGACAACGAATTTTTTCCAAAAAGACTCTTTTTTCCAAGTTCGATCTGTTAACTTTGAAATCAATGACTCCTGGTGACATGGCCTTGACCTGTCACTACAAAAGTCTTGTTATTCTTCAAAATTCTGACGCCTTTTTGAACGCCGCTTTGATTTACGAAGTAAGCCTTGTATGTTGCTTGTTATATAAGATCATTCCAACTGCTCAAATCTCAATCACACTCGAAGGCAAAACACAGTTGCATCCAACCGCATGTTTGTTTCACTGTCTTCTCGAGCGGCAACCTCTTGCCGCCGGAATGTGGCTGCCGTAAAACGATACTGCGAGCCAGCTGCAAACGAAATCCTCCGAGCGCACCCGACACCGCGCGCGCCCGGGGCGACTGCGACCCGACCTGACCGGCGTCATCGGGCGCCAGTCGCAGACGCCGCCGCCGGTGTACTTATCCCGGCCGATGGCGGTCATTAGCTGACGTTATTGATGGTCGGCTATTGTTTTGAGTGCTGGCGCCGGCCGGCCGCGGCCGCTCACGGGCGGACGGCGCCGGCGCGCCCGAGCCCCCCGCGCGCCGGCCCAGCAACACGGCGCCGCTCCACGCGCCGGGCAGCGAGCGGGCCTCGCGGCGGCGGCCACAACAGACGCGAGCGAGCCGCCGGCGCCGGCTGACCGTGTGGTGTGCGCGCGCGACATCCCGTCTCCGCTGACCCGGCACTATGTGTCGCGCTGATGTGGAGGAAATTCATGCTTCCGATTCATAAGCAAAAGCGCATCGAGCGGCTCCTGAGGTGGCGCGTGTGCGATGCCGACGGCGACGCGACGGACACAGTGCGACCGGACAGGGGTGCCGGCGCCGAGGCCGACAGGAGCCCGGCCAGCGCCAATGGCGAGGCGGCCGAGCGGACACTGGTCAGGAGCGTGCTCAATACGCTCGAACTCGACGCGCTGAAGATGCTGTGTGAAGTGATTGAGAGCCGGGGCGACGCCCTGGGCTCGTGTGTGACCGTGCCGAAAAACGAGTACGTTCTCAGGTCGAAGAGTGCCACGCCTGTTGTGCTGTTCTGTCGCTACTTCCGCTGGCCAGAGGTGGACTGCCAGAGCCGGCTGCGGCGGCTGTTCGTCTGTCACGGCGCCAGTGGTGACTGCCATGATTGCATCAATCCCTACCACTGGAGCCGAGTCTACTCTCAAGGTGAGCCATGCAGCAGTGTTGCCGTCAGCTTATCTGCATTCGGCCGCCGTGTTGCGGCCTTGGTAATCTCATCAGATGTTGATCTTGTAATGCTGTCCTCTTGGTCGCACTGTCTTTGCGCTGTGACTGAATTCCGTGTGTCATACCAACCGAACATACATTCCTGGTATTGTTGGTGCTTATCATCTGTCTCTCAAATATCTGTCATTAAACATCTTGGGCGACAGAAACATTCACAAATTTACCAATGACTCAAAGTCAACGTTTGCAGGCGTTGATAAAATATTTCACTCGGGACTATACAAACGGCTTGCTTATCTGCCCACTTGAGCTGGCTCATGCACCGCATGAAGCCGAGTGTGTTTGGTTCTCTGTCGTTTCTCGCCATGAGGAGCATTTGTTTGACTTTCGCAAGTCCGTTTGTATCTATTGGTCACTATCCCGTACCTGCATAACCTCAAACACAGTGACACTGAACGTAGGACGTATGATGTCGCTTGTTTTGTGGTATGGGCCGTACAGACAAACGTTTCTGGCGATCCCCGGCGCCACATTTCCCTCAACTGCAAGACCATCATGGATGGAATCGAATCAGGTTTCTAGGCGTAGAAGTTGGAATTGACGCTTCATGATGCCCGCGGGCTAGCTCATACTTGGCCGGCTCATAACTGTTCAGCTCCCGAAATTCTCAGCCCATACCGGGATCCATACCGTCGGCTGCCTGACCTACCGTGATCACGCGATGCTCGGTAAAACCAGCGGAACGGTCCGACCAATATGAGGGCGCTCAGTGGGAGGCGATAGTCGTCCCCGTGCCCACGTTATGTAGTCCACCATCCGAGTACACGAAACACATGACCTTATTTTGACAGGGCCGGTGCAGCGTTTGCTTTAGCGACATGTAAATGTGTACTGTGTTTCGACACGGGCCACGCGCTCTGAATTCTACTGGGCCAGGTCCGCGGCGGCGGCCAACCAGCTCGCCTGGCCCCGGGCGAGGACCGGTGGCCGCTCGCTCCAAAGGCGGCCGTCGCCCAGTGGAATTTTATCGGCGTCCCGTCCGCCTGACAGGCGCTTTTTACACACTTTGTCCATTCCAGACCGGACCGGCTCTTACGGAAAAACGATATTTTATGTACTCGGTTATTCTTCCTGTCAGTGTGTGTACCCACACAGGTGCTGGGTTACTCAACAGTGCGGTGGTGTGGACGGTATATCATTTAGTACGCAGTTCTAAGCCTCTTGCCGTCCGGCTTCTGTCGACGGGGCTGTTGGTGTTGGAAATTGAATCCTACGCAAAACTCATCGAAATAGTTGACACGCGGGCTTAAAACCGTCTATCGACGAGGTTCCTGACACTTGCCGGAGCATGGGCCTCAGTCTAATTGATCAAGAACCGGAACTCCGTGTGTTCGGGTGTCGTGATTCCAAAGCAATGGACTGCAGCTGATCCATCGATACCTCACTGATTCATACACAGCTAATTCACGCTGCGGCGCCTCTGGTGCGCGGCCGTCCAGTTGTGCTCGGTCCGACTCTGACCGCTGGGATTTCCAGGCCGGAACCGGGCCGGTCGAAAAACGAGCCACTCACGATCGCGCTAGTAAATACGTCATCGCGGCGGGAAAATGCCGCTTCATTAAGCTGGAGACGAGGTCAGCCGCTGTGTCGGCTCCTGTGGTGCCTGTCCCGCGGGTGTGCCCCTCTCCAACCCCCTCCCCTGCTGGCGGAGCTTTGGAAGTGCCGTCGAATACCGGGGTGTGGTGTTGATCGTTCCTGTTCCGCATTATCAGGCATTCTTTGCTCAGTGTGACACGCCTTTATGGCGCACCAAATGGCTTGGGAATAGAGATTATTGAGTGAAACGTGTATTACTGCTACTTATGTAGACAATTTTTATGCGTACTTTTTTGGTGGGGTCATCACCGTTTTTAGAGATCATTTAGATAAGTTTCAAATCTGGTGATGTCAGTAGTATAGCTTTTTGAAAACCTTATCACTAAAATCAGTTGTTTTTGCATGACCTTTTGGTATTCATCGATTGGTCATAAATTGAGCGTCCATTTAAATGGCTCAATTGCAATGGCACAATGGCACATTAGAGACGGTTATTGCACCTCTGCTGATGGGCAATGCTCATAACTGCTGCATTTTTGCCATGACAAAATTACTAGGGCACTCATGATCACATTAAATGCACTATGTTAATTAAAACAATTGTTTTATTTCGTGGGCTACGTGAAAGGGACCCTCCCACCTTCAAAAAAGTTAATGAATTGGCATGAAAGTGATGTCCCTTGGTTCAGAAAGAGCGAAAACGAATATCTACCAAATTTCACCGAAAAATATTCACTGGTTTTCAAGATATTAGGCTTTTACTTTTGTTTACTTTTTGGGATCTCCCCTGTTACTAGCGACTTTATTTGGAAGCAATAATTTGGCAGCCTTAAAGTGCGGCAGACATTGCGCGCAAAGCAGCGTATACCACCACGTGTTAACGATGGTTTTAGTCTAAGATTTAAAAATCGTTAGATCTCCGCTGACGTCACAAATTCTAAGGGGGCATTCCAATGCATTAGCCCCTTAGAATCCGAAAACTGCAAGTTTGAAATTCCATATCTTCGAATTAAAGCATTTTTCGATGTTGTGAGTGCCCAAACCGGTATTTGCAGGCCATGGCCACCAATTTGGCTATCTCAACTCAAAACTAATGTTAAGGTGGGAGTGTCCCTTGAAGCTGAATTAGTGAATATCGGTGATCTTCCTAAATATTGTTTTATGCTTATCCTGAATGTTCACTATTTCACGTCTAATCGTTCAGCGCGTAACTAGCGATGTCCCGATTCACACAAGTTTCCACATTCTCACGCTGCTCGGTCACTGACCAAAGTGACACTTTCTCTATGAGATCTAAATTCCGTGAAGTTCACCTCACCGTCTTCACGGTATGCCACAGTCCGTTACTTGAGCTCCACTCTGCATTTCGCCCCACGTGTTTTCTGAGTACCATCTCCATTCTGCCGAGCGGTGGCGCCTTTTGAATCGGCTCCCGAGACGAGTATCTCGCCGATGACGTGCCGTTCGAGGTACTGAGCGGGCGGTGGGACGCTCAGGACAGCGCACGTGTCACGCTCCGTTGTCACTTCAAAGAAGCGTTCAAAAATGATCGCCATGTCGAGCGTTGCATGACGCGAGCCGTGGGATGCAACCGGTGGTGAGCGGCGCGGTTATCCTGTGGCCGTGTCGGCGTATGTTCATTCATTTTCATTATTCATTCATACCTGGCCGATGCTGGTTGAAATGCTTGGGCGTTTGGCGCATTCTGAGAGGTGCTCTTAATAACAGTAGCTGTTGTTTAGTGCAAACATTTTTGGACGAACAGCGGTCTCACTGAAGGCTCTCCATGAAACCTGACTGTATCTGAGCTGAGCGCTTATTTCGGAGGCCACCCAACTCTTCCAGGTATGCTCAACTAGCGTTCTCAGATACATTGTTTTGCTATTGCCGATTGTTGTTCTAGTTCCAAACATTTGCGCTACGCAGTGTGGTAGACGAGAAATAGCTTACTGACGCAGGCGCATCATACGCTAAATTGATTAAATTTAAGGTGAACGGTATGTTTAGTTGGATGTTCAATTCACTGAACTTAATTTACAATGACACGGCCACATACGGAATGCCTGTTCTTGAACTTGCCATATAACGCGTGCGTTACGTGACGAAAAATTATTATTCAGGTACCACTCGTTATTAGTATATATCCTTGACTGGGGCGCCTCACTTTACGACGCCGCATTTCGACTGTGTGTGCGGCGGCACCATACAAAGGCTTCCGTTGCGTGGTCGTCGACTATTTTGGCGCGGGCTGTGTCAAACCGGTCATTTTGTATCGGCCGCGAGCGGACCGGTAAATTTTCCCGCCGCCGCCGCCGCCTGCGCCACTGCGCACTGCGTCCTCGAGGTGCCGCCAATCGCGGCAATGCTGATGCAATTGTTTCGATGGTGGCCGTCGTGTTGGGTGGACGTATTACCGTACCATTTACAGCCGGCGCCGGGCTGGGGCGGCGCTGTGGGCTCCAGACGGGGCCGGAGCTGGTCCTGTGTACGGCCCAGGACCGGCGACAGTAGCTGCTGTACCTAATCTGGGCGTCACTCGCAGCGGCTCTTCGAGCCACAGGTAGAACATTGCGACCGGTAAAAAACCACACTTGTCTCCTTTGTTTCGCGTATGTCGGAGGCAAACTCTGGTCCCGTGACTTGTGTTCGTGGCTGAGAACATTGGCTTTTGAACGAGTCTGGATGTCATGACTGGCTTTTGTTCTACTTCTGAACTAGAAATGGTCGCTATTGCCGCGACGCACGCTGTATTTATGTGGGAACGTGGATCGGGCAGGCGCTGGGACACTGCTCCAGTGCAATACTAGCCCGCTGTTATATTGAACTTTTTATATCCGCGGCAGTAACTTTTATGACTACATTTATAGCTTTTCGCAACAATGCTGTTAATATACAGCCGTTGCCAGTTCGAACTCTTTTTCGCCTGGATGTCAACGACTTCAGCTTTCCCAAAAGCGTGTTGGCCCACCCATCGAAGCTTTCCGGGCGATTGACTCATGTGGTCCAATTGCTGTCTGGAGCGACCTATACACTGTTGCTAGTTACGCGACGCTTATCTTTCCTCTACTGCAGAATGCGGGCGGAGTGCGGGCGTCACCCCTTATCCTCCCGGAACGCTGTAGGTACAGATGGACAGACTCCATCCTCTGACCGCGGACGGGACACGGTCAGAGTGACGTCACGGCCCGAGCGCGTGCTGGGTAGGGCGCGCCGCGGCCCCGCCCGTTCTATTTGACCAGAGCCGGTGGCCGTGCACGGCCCGCCAGGTCGTCCGGCTTGGTCCGCCGGTATTGATTCACACCTCGGCGCCGCGGTGGCACCGGGTCACACTGCGTCCCGCTGACCGGCTGCAGAGGCTGTGCCGGAGGCGCGCTCCGTCCAGTGTGCCACACACACACTTCCCGCCGCCCCCGCCCCGGCCGCCGCCGCCGCCGCCGCCGCCCGCCGGCTGGCGCCAGCGGTGGCGGCGCGGAAGCGGAGACTGGCGCCAGTGCTGTCTGGGTGGGAAGGCCGCCGCCGCCGCCGCGGACCGGGGCGAGCGGCGCCGTCAGAGACGGGCCCGGCCGGTGAGTGGGGCGCCGGCGGTCCGACTGAGTGACTCAGCCAGTCGCGCACACACTGCTGACCCACGGCTGCACCGGACTGCGGCCGACGCACTCTGAATACATTAGAGAGATACTCAAATAAACAGCGTGCATATAACGTTACTCACTTTGCGTCTATTGTTTTTAAAAGGGGACTGTGCCGGAGGCCTCAATCTAATATGACCTGGGTCATTATGCGAAATGTATGTCTGCATAGGGTGGTTAAGGCTATGACGTGTTCCTTTGCATTGGCGCTTCGATTATTTTATAATTTTTTTCCTTTATTTTCCTGCGACCTTTCTCCTAAACCTCCATTATATATTGTCTCAATAAAGTGTTTAACTATGCTCCGCAGCATGTTTGCATTGCTAATAATTTATTGATACTAGACCGTTTGTGAGCGCTGTTGCAGCATACCCACTGCGTTTGCTTCTGAAACTGTTTGCACAGGTTAGGTATCTATTGCTCTAAAACGAAACGCGAGTACCTACCGCATAAGGAGGGCGGACCAGCTCAATTAAAATTGACGTATTTACTTGTGCTTCCTTTCAACACCGCACGCAATCATTTTGAATAGCATAAAGCAGCATGCCTAAAAATACTGAACAGTGGACACGCCACATGGAACTTGCATTGTGGCATAATCAAACCCGAACATTGAAAATTTATTTGGAATATTTCATTAGGACTGTGATTGGCTAAAAATAACATTCTGTCCTGGTTTTGGTTGGGTTTGTAATTGGTATGGTTAGGATTCATGAGACTGGCGCTGAAGTGCTTTATTACGAGCGAGCGAGCGCAGCGAGCGAAGCGAAGTCTTTTCAATATAACGGAAAAATCTCAGTATGAGCGGCCCGGCCCGGCCCGGCCCGGCCCGGCCCGGCCTGTAACGCTTTTGAGAGGCTTATATCTCAGCAACCGCTGGACCGAATGGCCTGCGGTCTTTTTTGCTGGGTAGCCCCATCCCTTCTACCCCGTAATTGACTACTTTTGATACATCTCAGTGACCGCCGTGGCACGTGCCACGTGAAAAGTCAAGGGTGTTCAAGCAGTTTTGCAAAAGTAATGATTTTGAGAGGCCCATATCTCAGCAGCGGCTTGAGCGATTGTCTTGCGGTCATTTTTATAGGGTAGCTGCATCCCTTCTACCAAAGGTCGGATACTCTTCATCTATGTGAGTGACCCCCACTGCACGTGCAAAATACAACAATAAGAGGTGCCAAATTAGTTCCCATTTCAGTAACTCGGTAATTACTGGGGCGATTTCGCTGAAACTTGGCATACAGGTAGGCACCCACAAGGCAATGCATTCCCATGTGTTGCGGTTAGGGTGCTACTGCACGTGCGCACGTGCAGGGGGCGTTTCCAGATCTCGAGAACGGCTGGGCCGATTGCGCTCAAATTTGGTACACGGTTGGGGACCGGTTAGTAGGGTGCCGTGCAAAAGTCATTTTGGACCCCGTTTGCACGTGCGCACGTGCAGAATGCCGCTTCCAGATCTCAGGAACGGCTGGGCCGATTGCGTTCAAATTTGGCACACCGCTAGCGACCGGTTAGAAGGGTGCTTTAAGCCCGTTGGAAGTACCCTATCGCCCTTCCGCACGTGCAGGGCTCACTATCTCGCTCGCTCGTTCTTCGCCCAAAAGGCGTTTTACTGGTATCTAATAAAAAAATAACGAACGAACCAGGGTTGTGCTCGACTCAAAAAAATTTGCCGACTCCACTCATCATTCAACTTAAGAAAGCCCTGACTCAACTCTGACTCAAACAAAGAGCTGATTTTTTTCCTTGACTCGACTCATGACTCAAGTGGCTCAATGAAAATATGAGTCGACTCAAACTTGACTCAATTTTTTTTGTTGAGTCAAGTCAGTTGACTCAAATTGACTCAGAGATAAAAAAGTTGTTGAGCGGGGGGGGGGGGGGTGAAAAAATCCGGCAGCAAGGCCAGGGCTAAGTTATTAAGCGGGGGGGGAATGAAAGCTTGTTTCTAGAAAGTTGAGTCAGCTGACTCATGTTCCTAAATGTTTGACTCAACTCAATGTCAAAAGTTATTTTACTGACTCAACTCTGACTCAACTCAACGCCTTAATATTTTTGTCCGACTCAACTCTGACTCAACTCAACAGCTGTCAATTTTATCCGACTCGACTCAAATCTGACTCAGTTGAGTCAGAGTTGAGTCAAATTTCTGACTCGACTCATGAGTCAAGCACAACCCTGGAACGAACCTCGACATGGCCAATGCTCATGGACTACATATCTATCAAGCAATGGAGCACACTCACTAGGCATAGGAGAATAAACATTCGGTGAAACACGTCATGCATGCATATTTATGATAACTTTGTATGATCATCAAGCATGGATCACTCCAACTTATTTGATTTCTGTCGAGTGGCGCTGTTCAGTTTATGAGCCTCCTGAGTCGTGTGACTCACGGCCGGGCGGTGCTTGTGATCGGGGGGCGGTCTGCGCTGAGCCGACTATCCCAACCCGACCGGCCTGGGCCCGTCCGCTCCAATGGAGGCCGTGCGCACGGCGAGCTCTCGGGACGGCCCAGATGCGACGTTGGCAGTCACCGGCCATCAATCATTTCAGATTCATACCACAATTCAGCGAAAGCAGTCGCACCGGCCAGTGTCCCTATCGATTCATCAAATGTGCCCTGCGGAACAGCATATCTCTGCAGGGTGCATTGCGGAACAGCATATCTCTGCAGGGTGCATTGCGGGGCAGCATTTTCTTGTGAACTGTGCAGTGGGCTCGTTGCGGCGCAATACCTTTGAACCCGCAAAATTTTAACGAAAAAAGAAATGTCAGAACGAAGAGCGGCGAAGCATGGCTTTCATGTTTCAAGAGAAGTCTGAGCTCACTATTTTTCTACAACCATTTTTTTTCTTGCAACGTAAGCCATGCAGGCGAAGGGACTTGGAAGAACCTGATCCGTGAAATGCTAAATATCTATTTTCGACGATTGATTGGTTTGATGAGATGATTGAATGATAGTCTGTGTTTTCATTTCGTTCCTATCCGTTCAATGTTTCATGCATTCACAAAGTTAGGAAAATGGTGGTCCAATATTAGGTATCACACAACACAATTGAGGCCACTGGCCACATGGACGGGTCCAACAGGCATTTTTAGTCGGGATAGGACAGGCTGACTCCAAAAATCTATCAAGGTAGATGGACAACCAGATGAAATCCAAAATTTCACGCATTTCAGGTAGTGCTACTGCCTGAAATGCGTGAATCGGCGCCACACATGCTCGCTAATTGGTCAGTTTTTGTCCGGCTGGATGATCACTGGTCCCCTGGGCCGTGGCCGGCGGTCGGCTGCGGCCTGCGTCGCGTCCGGCCGGGCCGGTCGGCGGCGCGCCCCTCCCCCGCGGGGCCCGCGTCAGGTGTGGCCGGCCGGCGCCGCCCCCGGACGGCGCGGCGGCAGCCGACGGAGAGGGGCTCGGGAGCGGCGTGCGCCGGCGGACGACCGCGCGCGCACCACGACGGGTTTCATGGCCGGGTGGCGGCTCGTCTCCGGCCCGGCGGATTAGCACATTCCTGGCGCAGCGCGCTGCGACATTGTGTGGCGCCACCGCTGAGGGCGGCCGTCTGGCGGCCGGCGCAGTAGCGGGGCCCGCGCTGCACCGCCAATGACACGCTCTGCAGCGGCGCCGGACCGCCGCCGGTCCGGTCCGGTCCGGTCTGATCGGCCGGCACTGCACCAGGGTCGGTGGTGAATGGGGCGGCCGCAGCCCGCCGCCGGAGCCGCCGGAGCGTGTGAATGGAGAGCGGCGCGCCTCCTCACGGCCATGAAAGGGAAGCACCGACGCGCCCGGCTGGGATAACATCCGGCACGTGGCGGGATGGGGTCGAGCCATGAGCTTAGAGAACGCCCTTGTGTAGTGTGTAACCCAGAATCCCACTGCGCAGTGTTTGCGCTGCAGCCGCCTGACCGCTGTCTCCCTCAGTTCCAGAGAGTTCGCCGCCACCTGTGTCCGGAACAAAGCTGTCCAGTCTGCCTGCCGAGCGCTGCCTCTCTGGTGAGTACCCCACGGCGAGCCTGACCGCGGAGCGGCCGGCCGCGAGCACACGCAGCGGCCCGGCCGGCCGGCCGGTCCACCGAGCGACCGACCGGCCGGCGCCCGGCGCTCAGTTTGTATCGTAAAATACCGCCTCCGATAGGGCCCAGAAGGCCACTGGCGCATTCCTGTCCGACCGGCCGGTTATGAATTTCAAGTGGGTGCGGCTGGCACGCTCGGTGGCGCCGCGGCGCCGCTCGGCCGCGGGGGCCAGGCGGCCGAGCGCGGCGTCAGCCGGCCGCCGCCAAAGGCTGCCGCAGCTTATCTGATGCCGCCCCGAGCTGTCACAGCCCGTCGGCCGCCGGTCAGCGCTGTCAAAGCCGGTCGGCGCCGATCGGCCGCCGCGCTTTCACAGCCTTCGTAGTGAGCTGCCGTCTCGACTGATGTGTGTTTTGGCAGCTGAGTTTGCCTGAGTGTGGTCATTCGTGCTGGAATTTGCCGGCGGACCTGTCTAAAAAGAACAGCTATTCCGACTCGACCGTTTTGTTTTCTGTAAAATGTCTGAAAACCGGTTCTTTTGGCGCCGACGGAGCTCATTCGTTCTTTCACTCGGCTGCATGTCCTACAGTGACGCCCGATACGCGTCCATCACCCTGGTCTTCCACTGACGCACCCCTGCGTTCACAGGTGAATCGGAGACGGTGGTACCCGAATCGCTGACGACCGGAGGCACCTACTCCAGCTGCGATGGTGAGTTCTGACCGCCACTCTAAACGTGATCGTGCTGGGTGTTTACCACACTGTTTTGCCAGTCTTTTCTCCAGGCACCGCGTGGTGTGATTATCAGTTTCGTGGGCTATCGTAGCATCCGTGCCGTGCCATGCCGTGCCGTGTACGGTACCGTACTGGGCCACGACCGGGCAGGCAGCTCGCCGCGCTGTACGGTACCGTACCCTATGTACCGAGCCCAAGGCGGGCGGCGCGCCGTACCGTACTTTATGATACCGTCCCATGCCGTGCCGTGCCGTACCAAGCCCCGGCCGGGCGGTCGGCTCGCCGTATTGTGCCTTTCGTGGTACCGTACCGTGCCGTACGATGTCATACCGCGCCGTGTCACACCGAGCCGTGAGGTACCGTACGATGTCATACCGCGCCGTGCCACTCCGTGCCGTGAGGTACCGTACGTTAGAGTACCGCGCTGTGCTGTACCGTTTACCTTACCTCACCGTACCAGTCCGGACCGTGCCATACCGCTCCCAGTCAGCGCGCCGTGCCGCGTGGTACCGTTTGCCTTACCTTACCGTACCAGATCGTACCGTGCCGTACCGCTGCCAGTCGGCACGCCGTGCTGACCGTGCGGCGCCACGGCCGTGTCAGCCGCAGGCCTGCCGTCCCGCCGGCGCCAGCCGCTCGGGAAGGCCGCTCGCAGCGGAGACGGGCCGTGCCCGCGCCCCGCCAAGGCCGCCGCAGGCCGGCGACGCGTGGGATTTCATCGCATTGCCGGTCGGTACCCGCTCCTCGCCGCCGCCAGGGCGTTCGTCGCGGCATGGCGGCGTCTCACCAGCGGCAAAAGGCGCGTCACTCGACTGACCAGTGACCAGCTCGGGCGAGTTTTGCCGGCTGGTGTCGCCGGCCTTGGTGTGACTGTGGACTCCGCCAGCGACGAGGAAGAGGGGTGGTCAGACGATGTCGCCTCATGGGACGAACCCGAGCGTCGGCGGCGAGTGGTTTGATGGTCTGTATGACGTGGTTTTGTACTGAATCGGCGTGGGGACCGCCTCGCGACCTGCATTGGCGCCATGCCTGAAGAGGGACGTCATGAGCGCGACTCACTCTCCTGCGGCCGTTACAGTTTTCGGGAATCTGGCTCTCTCGTACGCGGCCTCTCGAGTCTCTGCGATATCGGAGCCGGCAGCGCATTAGATTAGCCGTATCAGCGCTCCGTGCCGTGTCGCGCGCGCTCGGCCAAGTGCCGCTCTAATTGCCCGCGCCGCCGGCCTCTGTCTTGTGTCGTCAGCCACTCAGCTCGTCTCTGGGCCGGCTCATGCGACTCAGAGAGGCTCAGCGCATCTCTCTGCGACTCAGCTCGGCTCAGTCGGGTTCAACTCGGCTCAGCCGGCGCGGGCTCAGTCTGGCTGTCGCCGACGTTTGCCGGTGGTCCGTCGGCGCCAGGAGCCGGAGGTGCTCTGGGCCCCCCTGTCTGACGGAGCCGGAGGTGGTGGTATATCGCTATCGTCCAATGCTCGGGCTACTGTCGTCGGCTCCCTCAATTGTGGTCGACGGTGCATCTCCCGCAGTTGTCACCGTATCACTACGACGTGGTGTCAGTGTTGCTCAAATGTTCGCGGTTTCCTGTTTGACAAGTTGCCAGTACGGTGTGCTTTACCACCGGGCTTATTTTACTGTGTTGTGGATGCTAAATCCGTCTGCGGCTATTGTCCGATTGCCGGTTTTCCATGGTCAGTGGCGCCATGTCCTGTGTGGAAGCGGTCGGGCCCGGCCCGTTGGCACGGCGAATCGGTTGGTGATGTTTCAGCCGGTGATTCAACAGGCTGCTGTTTCAGCCAGCTCTTCTCGGTGACGTCAGAGCTGTTTCTGGTGGTCGTTTCAGCTGGCAGAGAGCTCGCTGTTCTGCCGTCGGTGCTAGCCGACGCCTCGGTCGGTCGCCGCTCGCTCCTGACTGGTAGGTATCCTATCGAACGTTGGCTGGAAGGGTCCGCCCTACCGCTCGTACCCGCCCGGCCGCACGTATCCGCCGCGGCCCTGTAGCTGTGGTCAGGTCATCCGATGCCCGATTTGCGACCGGCTCCGCTGCCGGCGTGGGTTATTCCCGTGTTCCGTCGCTATCACCGGAGCAGGCAGCACGCCGATAGGGCCGTGCCGTCCTTGCAAGGTCGGACGTGCCGGCGGTACGACCCGGCACTACGGCCGAGCGGCCGGCGGGGCGGGCGGCGCGGGCGCTGGGCCTCGGCCGTGCCCTCGGCCGGCCGGCGCGGCGGGACGCGGGCCGGCCGCCGACCGCCGTCCGCCGTGGCCGCGGCGCCGTGCCCTGTTGGCTGCCAGCCAGCCGGCGGCCGGCGCCGCCCGCCGCCCGGCCGGCGCCGCCGAGACAGCCGCACCGGTGACGTCACCGCACGAGACCAGGTGTGACGTCAGATGGGGCCTGTGACGTCACACGCAGGGGTGATTTATGTGGTGCCACAGCCCGGTCCGAGTGGTCCAGCGCGGCACACGTGGCCGAGCCTCAAAGGCGGTCCGGCGCCCGCTGAATCGATGTACAAATATTATGCATGTTGCATACAATTACCAGGTCGGTTTAGGCCACTGACAGTTGACCGCGCATGCCAAGTGGCGCCCGGCCGCCGGAAAGCTCTGCAGATGAATCACGGGCCGCCCGTGCTGGTCCGCGTGCAGCCGTGGCGCCACGGTGTCGATCTCTGACACACCCGGTGTGTTTTGCGCATTTAACACACAACCGGTCAGACTCACGCGACTGAGACAGTGGCGGCCGGCATAGGCGCAGCCGAAATCGCTGTCCACTGGCCGCGCCCGTCGTCTGCAGTCGACCGCTGCCCCCCCCCCCCCGCCTGGTTCCCCCCGGCCGCTCCCGCTGGGCGCTGGTCATGTCGACGGTACGCTATAAACAGTGACGGCTGCTCGGTCATTACCGAGCGCTCAGCGCACCCTCGCGGGGCCCACGGCCGGCCCGGCCCGGCCCGCACCCACTCGTGTCTCGATAGGTGCCAGCGAGTGTGCAGTGGTCGGTGCAGAGCCGCCGCTGCCCCGCTGACCGATACCAGGCTATCGGCGCCCGTCGGCGGCGGCGCGCCGGCCGCACAGACACAGTCGGCGCCGCCGATGGCGCGTGATACGCCGGCAGCGACCGGCGGACGGCGCCGGCCACTAGACGGCCCGTGACGTCAGCAGGTGTTGTCCGCCACGGCCGGACACGGCGCCCAAGGTGCAGGGGCTCCTCCCGGGTGCGTCAGATAGGCGCGTTTGTACGCCGCCAGACCCAGTGCATACATGAGTCATGGCTAATGCAATATTTGAAATAGGAGCTCGAGTGATTAGCTAAGTGTACAAACGGATCAGTGGGAGCTGAGGCATTCGAAGATATGTTCGCTCACAACTCTTAGGCCTTAGCAGAATGTCGTCCGATGTTCGGATGGAATCGGGCTGGCGTTAATAAACGCACAGCAACATGTTTTATGAGACATTGACTAATCGGAACGGCATGTGATGGGAAAATCTTGTTAGGTATTGAGATGATACTTTTTCCATTTAATTTGCTTTTTGCACCTGATCTGGCCAAAACCTGCAAGCTCACAGCCTTCTAATGGGCTGCCAGCGACTTGAGTGTCGTTTTGGCTATGTCAAACGTACCCGTATTTATTTAATGGTTATCTCAACATGTTTATCCGACTGTCTGCCAATAGGCCGAACCAGATGGTCATATGAGCCAGTCGCCTCGCCTGTCCTTTCCGAAAACATTTAATTAGAAGTTAAGTGCTCATTTGCACTTGTTGATTTGTGAGCTGTCGAAAGCTGTTAAACGCCATCGTAAACTCAACTTTTGGTTCAGTCTGGTGGTTTCCAAAAACCACTAATGCGGACAAAATTCACACAATACATGTTGAAATCGGCTTAGATGCAGCCACATCGCTCTCAATGTCGGCCCGCAATGTCGACTGGCGACTTTTGCGGCAATACCGGCGGTTTGTGACGCCACTGGCGACGCTCGGTGAGGTCACCACCGTCGGTCCGGTGTCTCTGGTGGGGTCAGGGCCGCCGCCGCCGCCGCCGCCGCCGTTTTCTCTGCTGCCGCCACCCGCCGCTCCTGCTGCCGCCGCCGCTGCTGAGCCGCATAACTGAGCGCCGTATTAGGACCGGCTCGGTTCGGAAGTGATGCCGACTGATAGGCACGGTCTGCGGCGACGCGCCGGCGCCACCGCGCCGAGTAACGGGCCCGCAGCGGCGCCGAGCCGGTACCGACGGCTTCCGGCGCCCGCCCCACACGGTCACAGACTGACCTCCCACCTGACCTCAGCTCTCGTGGTGAGGGAGTGTGACCTCACCGGACCACGGAGGTCACGGTGAGCAAACCTCTGCCTGACGACAAAACCCGCGACCTGCACCGGCTGACGACAGAGTCTGTGACCCGACCTCTGGCATGGTGACAGACGGTGAAGGCTCATAAATTGATGTCGTGCTGGTGACGGACGGCCACCGCTCACAGTTTGACCTCCAGTGGTGACATCTGGTAGTCACACTGGACAACACCATCTGCTGCGGTACAATAGTTTGGCGTCGCCGCCACCGCTCTTTGGCCTGGACTTTGGCCGGCGGCGGACGACCATAACCGAGTTCAAACATTGGGGGCCGTCGGGGCGGCGCGCGATTGCAGCCCGCGGTCCGGCGCCGGGGACCGTGTACCGGACCGTGAACGGCCATCCATCGGCTGCCGGCCCCGGGCGCGTCTGAGTGAGCGCGACAGGCGACAGTCTGCCGCCGCGCGGCCGGTGACATCAGCGCGACTGGCGCCGCCGACCGCCGCCGACCGGCGCAGCCCGTCAGCGGCGCCGGACCTCCCACCTAGCGGTATGCGGTGACGCCGGAGCGCTGTATCGGCTCTCTGTCGGTGTGGCGTGTCCCAGTGTCTCCTCCGGGAGTAGCGTCGGCCGCGACAGGTCCCTCGGCAGGTTCAGCGGTGCTCGGCCGCGCTGCCGTCATGACCGGTCACCCGCCAGCGCGCTGGGTGTGTCTGATGAGAGCCCTCCCGGCGCGCGCTGTGGGACCCCCCTCCCCCAAACGGCGCGTGCGTCCTTTCTAGTCGGCAGAAATGCCCCCGAGCTGGAGGGGAGTGGCTTCCGCCAGGGTTGGCACTGCCCATTACCCACTGCCCGGGTTTTTTGGGTTTTTCTATGGGTTTTTCATCGAAATAACCCACTCCGGGTTTTTTACCAAAAAAGGTGTTCTTGAACTGCCGCAAGAAACCAGGTTTGTGTATCTTCAAGGGGAGTGAACCGTAAACCAAAAGTGTCATCTATGGACTGTGAACCCATTGCAGCGGCGCCAGGACTGCAGGGCGCAGTCGGTGTCCGATGGCGGCCGGACGGATCCTATGGCGGCGCCGGTCATCTGATGATCGCGGCGCTGGGGCGCGGCGTCCATGAGCTGATGCAGTCCTGAGGACCAGCCCATCACGCGAGGAGTGTTGTGTGTCCTTCTTCACCGCTTTCAGTGTTGTAGCTGCAATATCCTGAAACATGGCGGCGTATCGACCCGGCAGGAGCAAAGCCAAGGAATGGGACTTGTTTGAAGAGATTGAAGACCCTAATAAAGTGAGATGCAAACAGTGCGAGACGGAGGTGAGCAAGAAGATCGAGAGGGTGCGAGTGCATCTCGAAAAGTGTCGCAATTCAAAGAGGCGGAGGGACGACGCTGAAGATGAGCAGGACGTGGAAGAGCCCACCACCGCACCCAAGCTGGACAAATGGATGGTTCGCACGACAGGCGCAATGAAGAAAAAACTGGACGAGCAGTACGCCCGTGGCATATATGCGGGTAATATCGCTTTCAATGCGGCTGACAACCCTCAGATGCGAAAGTTCATCGAAATGACACGTGGAGGGACGTATGTCGCACCGGGACGTAAAGAACTGGCAGGTCATCTTCTGGACACAGTGTCGGATGAGTGCGAAGGGAAGCTACGTCAGCAACTAGTAGGAAAAAACGTAATTCTGGTTCAAGACGGCTGGTCCAATGTCCAGAACCAGCCAGTGATAGGATCCTGTCTCCATACTGGAGATAAATCGTACTTTGTCGGTGCCGTCGACACAGGCACAAACAAGAAGACAGCACAGTGCATCGCCCAGCTTGCTGACGAGGAGATCAAGCGGTGCGAGAAAGAGTACGGATGCACTGTGGTGGGCTACGTCAGCGACAACGAAGCGAAGATGGTAGCGGTGAGGAAGATTCTGGAAGAGCTTCGACCAGGATTCATCACGCTTGGGTGCGCAGCACACTACGTCAATCTCGCGCTGCAGGAAATCTCTCCCAAGCCTCTCATAGGCCAGATCGTTGAAGTGCAGAAGTACTTCCGGAATCATCACCTTCCAGCGGCTTGGCTAGCTGAGAAGCCAACATCTGTTAAACCACAGCTGCCAAACGAAACGCGCTGGTTGAGCCATGAAGAGTGCGTCAAGACATACGTGCGCAACTACCCTCACTATGTGAATATCGCGACAGAGCACGAGGAAGAAATTGACGACAAAATCAAAAGGATCGTTGAAAACAGTGGCGTGTACCGGTCAGCTACACACCTGGAGAAACAGCTGATCGCAGTAGCAGCAGCACTGAACCGACTGCAGTCTGATGCATGCTGTGCGGCTGAGGGCGTGGATGTGTGGATGCAGCTACTAGCCAACTCAGAACTGGAGTCTCACAGACCTGCCATCCAGAAGAGGTTTCAGCAATGGCTGAAACCAGTGCATCTGGTAGCTTACAAGCTACACCCTGTGTATAGGGGCGAGAAGCTGTCAGCTAAGCAGGAAGATGAAGTCCACACGTGGCTGGAGGGGCGGAACCCCGCGTTCGTTGGTCCACTGCTCCTGTTTGAAGCGAAGGATCCCAAACTGCCCAAGGCATTGTTTAACGAAACGTCAACTTCAACTGTAAAGCCCGGTGCATGGTGGAGAATCCTGTGCAACAGGATGAAGAAGTCAGAGAGTGCAGATGCGGTGCCAGAGGAGTTCACTCAGCTCATGGAGCAGGTCCAGTCGGTGCCGTGCAGCTCTGCCAGCATCGAGAGGTCCTTCTCTACCCTGGGAAACGTTCACAGTAAGATACGGAACCGACTGGGAGTGCAAAAGGCAGCGAAGCTGGCCAAGTGCTACTCGCTCCTAAAAAGCGACGAGGAGTGGTGGTGGTGATGATGAGGGAAAGGACGTGTGAACAAACGTGCTGCGTAGCCAAGTGTGCAAACGTTGAGCACTCGACTATAATCCAGCAGCTTCCATTGCTTTAAATAGTTAACGAGTTCAGAAGTAATCGAAACTCGTTCTAGTTCAGAAGTTACATCATCTGATGGATGCAAAAGTGTGATTATTATTACATTGCAGCCTCAATCTATTCTCTGTTGACGATTGTTCTCTCATCACAAAATGTACTGAAGTAATGAGGCTGTTAATAAAGGTTGTAGAAAGAACGATGATCTTTACTTGCAGTGCAGATTCAACAACATTGTTTACTGTCACGGTAGGTGTCGTATTGTGACGCGAACACATATTATGCTCAACGGCCCAACATACATGAAAAACCCAAAAAGCCCACATAAAACCCGAATAAAACCCACTACCCAGTGGGTTTTAATGAAAAACCCGGGTTTTTTCCAACCCTGGGCCTTCCGCCGGCCCAGACCTTGGGATGCCGGCTCCGGCAGCGGCAGTCTCAGACGGGACTGGGATACGAATAGAGGCCCCGAACGGGATCCGGAACGGCACGAGCCTCGGAGGGTACCGCCTAGGCTGGTGCCAGAGCGGGGGCGCCGGCTGGACTATTATGTTCGATTACTGTTATCGTTTTCCGTTTGATTTCCTCCGCTGTATCCGTCTTCGCGGTTGATGGAAGCAGAACAATCGATGGATGATGAAACACGGGCTAGCCTGTGCCCCAGAATGATGCTCGCGTGAGGACCCATATGGACCGTCTGGACCCCCGCTGGCGCCTCCCGCCCTGCTGATAATGTCAGCGGCCGACCGATGCCGTGATCCGTCCCAAGTCGGCGGATCAGCCGGCCGGTGGCAATCTGTGTCAGCTGGAGCGGCTGCCGACAGCCGCCCCAGGCGCCGACTGGCAGCGGTGACAGCCACGGACTCAACGGCGACCTCCCATTCTCCAGCATGGCCGGGAGCACAGCAGCGAGCCGGGTTCCGGCGAGGCCCTCTGTTTGGTGTCTCTGTCCCGCTGGCCTGTGTTCTGTGCCGCCGGCTGAGGCCGCCGGAAATGCATATGGGCCGACCGTGACCTCTGGGCGGCCCCGCGACCGACGGGCCATGACCCCGGTCCTGCGCCGCCGCGGCCGCCGCGCGGACGGGACGGCACGCCGCTCAGAGACAGACGGTGCTGCCACCGCGCGGCGCCGCGCCCAACTACTGGCTGGGAAGCATCTGATAATGGGCCCGGCCGCATGCCGTGGCCGCTCTTTATGGCTGGCCGGCGCGTGGAAGGTCAGGAGCGGACGGTCGACAACTGGCCGGCGACGGCGGCGGCTCTGGCAGCAGCCGAGAGGGCCTGCCAGCACCGACGCAGCTCCAAATGATGGATGGCCAAGCGCTGGAGGGAGCCCCAAGCGGCGCTGTTCATGAAAAAGCTCGGGCTGTTCAGGTTAAAACGTAGCTGTTTGGCTTTACTTATTGCGGTTAGCATGGAAGTCGGTGCGTGTTCGCTTCTCAGGAGAAAAGTCTGGTGAACTTGTTTGAGTCCGTTACCGTCAGCAATGGAGGAAACTGGCGGGCGTCTGGCGTCTGGCGTCTGCGGCGGCGGCGGCGGCGCCTGTGAACTGGAACTGCTCACCCGGAACCCGGCGCCCGAGAGATCCGATCAGGGAACTCAGCGGATGGCGCAAGGCGCCGGCAGCCGAGCCGTGCCTGCCGCCGGCGCCGGACGCGGATTCGGCCGCTAATTCATAGGCAGCGGGTCACAGCTGCGGCGTGTGGCGCCGGCCGGGGGCGCCGACTGCAGACGGCCGGCGCCGCTGACCGGTGGCCGCGTGCCTACCGACTTAGGCGGCGTGCCGTGCTCTGCAATGGACGCGTTACTCAGCCGCGCCTCGCCGAGACGGGGCACATCCGGGTGGAGAGGGAACCCGCCGACTCCGACCGACCGAGCGACCGACCGACCGACCGACCGAGCGCCGGCAGACCGGTTGGAATGTGCACTTAACACGCCAGACGAGGGCTAAACACTGCGCCGGGCGCGACCGGACGGCGACGGGGTGGCGCCACCGAGCGCCGCCGACACGCCACTGGTAACACTGTGTAATAACACGGACCCGCGCCGCCCGTGTACCGGCCGGGGCCTGGAGCGCTGCACCACCGCGGCAGGCAGACTTCGGTCGGGAGCGGAACTATTGGATTCTGCGTATATTTGAGATATGAGCGACAGAATGAACAAGCATGGCCAGGGACAGATAAGTGTGTTCTTCTGGTCATCTGGGGAACAATTTGACGTGTGCCGAAGCTAAACGAGTTCCTTTTTCGCCGTCCAGCGGCACGGCCTTTAGCACGAAGTGTTGCGGCACAGCATACCTGCAGGCGTTCGGTGCTAGCGACATCTAGCGGTAAGTATGCGAGATAAAATGCATTCGCGTTTGTTACAGAGTGCTGTCTTGATCTGCATCATTGATACGAATAACAAAAGTTATGAGCAACTTATTTCTATTCTTGCTTTTATGAAGCTCTATCATCGTCACTTTTGGAACGTGCTTGCATTCCGAATAATGCGAAACAATTGTATCAAATGTCGCAGTCTGTCACGAATTGAAGCTGCACGCGAGGAATGCTAACCAAAACGAATGTTATCACACGATCCAGATCGTGCACTCCTTTTTGAGAGTTATGCCTACCTAATCCAAATGCACTGCATTCTTCATCTCTTTTTCGCAAGAGATTGGGAACCTGGCCTCGGTAAATACCTACCAGGTGAGTTTCAACGCAGTGGCGTCTATCTACCCCGTCGTGGCCTACCTGACCCCACATCGCCGGCCGGGCCGTATCTGTCCCTGTTTTCCTGCGCTGTAGCCTGAGATACAAAGGCGGTCGGGGCGCGCTGTGTCGGCGCCGGGGTCATCTGCGTCTCGGCGGCCGCTCGTCGGTGTCGGCGGCCGGCGGAGCCGCCGGCCGCTGGCTGCCGGTCCCGACGGCGCCACTGACGTTGGGTGACGCCGTGGCGCCGGCCGCTTGGCAGCGCCGCCGCCACCGCGTCGCGTCGACGCCGACACAGGGTGGGCTCGGCGTCCCGCCGGCGCCGCCGCTCTCCGCTGTTCGTCTCCGTCGGGCGGCCGACCCGTCCCGGCCCCGGCGCCGACCGGCCGGCCGATACGACCGCGATGGCTCCGATAGGTCGGGATGTGACAGCCGACAGGAGGGCGCCGGCCGGCTGGCCGACTGGGAGACGCCCGCCGCGTCTGCGGCCGCTCCAGAGACGCTGGGGAACGGGGAGCGCAGAGCAGGCCGCCGCAGACGAACACATTGTCCCGGCCGGGCGCCGGACAGGCGGGGTGGGCGGGGTGGGCGGGGTGGCGGCAGAGAATGTCGGCCCCGGGTCGCTGACAGCAGCGAACGCTCCGCTGGGCGGAACACAGCGGGATTTACTGGCGTCGGAGGCTGCTGTGTGGTGCTGATTGGACGTGCGAGCCAGATTACTTCTGCAGAGCGGCGAGGGAGCCGACTACATAGAGTGCGCAGGAAATGTCTGAGTCGCGTCACACGGGCTGACCGCTCATAGACGAACCCAGTACGGTGTGGCCCTTGTATACATAAGTCGGTTCATACCGGAATTATTCATTTTACATATCGGACATCAGGGCAATGCACGACGTTTTCCATCCATGGCTGTCGGAGCGCGGTGAATCACGAAATACACAGACGGTTTTTATTCTGTCTGGGTGTATACCACAACGCCTGACCAGAGGCTGGAGTATGTCAATATTTACAATAGAAGTATACCGTGGCCCTCGAGGGCCCCTTTGCTTTGCACGGGACTGAGACTACAACGTAGCTCAGACAGGCTCCTGCTACGAGGTTTTCATGAATATTTCGTGGCCTCACTGTCGTATGCTGCCTGGTTTTGCATTTGATTTTCATGATCTGACCGACCATCGACTGCTTGACTTAATTACCATTTGTCTGTCGGTCTGTCGTTCGGTTGGTCGATCAGTCGGTCTGTCTGTTCGTCAGCCTGTCAGCCTGGTCTGTCTGTCTGTCGGTCGGTCTGTCTGTCTGCCGGTCGGTCAGTCGGTCTGTCTGTTGGTCAGTCTCTCTGTCTGTCTCCCTGTCAGTCTGTTTGTCTGCCTGTCTGTTTGTCTGTCATTCTGTCAGTGTTATCAGCTCGTCCCGTCTGTCTCTGTCTCTTTGTCTTTCCAACCCTCTGAACTCACCTCAGTCCCCCAACTCTGACTTCTCGCCTGTTATCTGAATCTGACCTGACCGCGCTCTTTTCCCACAGACTCCCAGCGCACCTGGTGTCGGCTGCTCTACCGGGAACGAAAGCGACGCGTCGGTCCCGATTGGCACGCCCGCGGTCCCGTCCAGAATGTGTTCTACAACCTGCCTCACGAGGATGGCGTGGCACTGTCGGACGTCTGTGGCCAACACCCCAACCCGGAGCCGGACGTGCGCAAGACTCGACCGCAGATCGGTGCAGGTATGAGGAGTGGAGGTTCGGAGGTATGGGGTGGGTGGAGGAGGAGTAGGAAATGGGAGTTGAACGCGTTGGACTAGGTAGTTAGGGACTGCCACTGGGACTGGGAACGCGTTGGACTGGTTAGATGGGGAAGTTCGATTTGGAGGGATATCCTGGCTTTGTATAGAGCGCACTGGATCGTAGATGCAGGGAAACGCCGATAGGATGCTGCTTGGTCTAGGCCGGTATGAGGCGAGCAGTCGCTGTTTGATGTTAGAGTGTCGGAAGCAATGGTCCTGTTTCGCGGTACGCAGGGTGGCTGTTCACGGAAATGCCTTGTTACCTGGCGGTGACGGTCACCGGATCAGTGGCGACGCTGAGTCAGCCCCCAGGGCGGAGCCAGCCCCCTATATTGACCAGTGGACCGGGGCGCGTTCGTCGGGGGTCGGACCCCAGTTGAGCGGACGGTGCCGCGGGCTGGAACCCACCCTGTGCGCGCGGGGCCGCGCTGAGTCAGGGTGCAGTCACGCACTCTGACCGCAGTCCGGACATGACTGTCTCCAGGGGAGAGTCGGGGGTGGAACGGGGACGGAGGGGAGTGACCCACCCCCGGGCGCATTCCTAGGCCGCCCGGCCACGCTGCTCAGTTTATGTTCGCCACTGAGTCGCGTGCCTCCGTCCACCGCGCGACGCCCGCCCACGCTAACTGCTGGCAGATGGACGTTCAGTTATGGTTTGGATGGTACTGACTCGAATTGCTCGCATTCCCCGGCGTGGCTTCTGATAGGAACTTCGACTCAGCCGCTGAACTGTTTGCTAAATCGATGTTGATGAATTGGACGGGACGCCACTAAATTGGCATCGTATATATCACATTTTAAGTGGAGTCGTATTGGTATCGGCGTAATCTGCTCTCAGACAGCTCGATGAGACAGATTTACTACGGCAGTGTTGGGCGAGATGCTATCTGCGTTGAGTGGCGGTACGGCCACAGCCCACGTGCCAATCTGACCTCGTGCCCCTGTCACCATGCACCCAGCGAATCTGACCACGTGTGCCCGCTCTGTTGACAGGTCTGAGCCTGAGTCTGGAGCCATCCGGTGTCTGGCTGTACAACCGCAGTCAGAAGCCGCTGTTCGTCTCCAGCCCCACCCTGGACCCGCCGGAGGGATCGCCAGCCTCGGAGGCCGTCCACAAACTGCCGCCCGGCTACTCCGTGCTCGTGTTCTCCTGGACAGAGTACCAGGCCCGCCGGCGGTCCGGTGACGCCCACCACGAACTGCGCGACCCGCGCACGGCAGTGGTCAGCTTCGCCAAGGGCTGGGGCGCCGCGTACAAGCGACGGACGCTGCTCGAGTGTCCGTGCCACCTGGAGTTGTGTTTCACTCTGCCAATAGACGGGTGGCGGTGACGGCACTAGTCAGGCGCTGCAGGTGGCGCTGTCGTCGGTCCGCGCACTGAGATCTGGTCGTTATTCCGCGCGCAGGGGGCGCTCCTGTCGCGGCCGAGGCTGCTCGCGCCGCGGCCCGGCGCTGCGAGCGAAACAGGTGCTTCCTGTGCCGTGCCTTCCTGTGAACGTGGGGCGGGGAGGGGAGGGATGGGGAGGGGGTGTCGGCGGGGGTGCGCGCTCAGTCCCCGGCAGCTAGTCGTCGGTGGGTCGAGTCGTCTCATCAGTCCCTGCCGCAGGCCGGTTCTGGCTACTCGCTAGCCAATTGTGTGATGCAATCGGATGTTATGTACAAATTTATATGAGGAATACATTTGCTACTGAGATCTGACGGGTGTGTTTCGGCGGCTACAGTGAAGCGCCAACAATCGTGTCACGTGCGATTGACGTTCAGTGTTCGTTCATGTAGGTATGTGCAGAACAGTGTGAGTCTTCCAGGCTAGGATAGCCTGTTCGATTGAGACGAATGAAGCCGAACTGCCATGGATCAAGGTATTAGAGCTTCTGTCGTTGCAGAAAGTGACTGTGACTGTCAGCAAACCATGTCTTTCGTTTTTCCCTGTCTTCGCTAGGTTGCGACTAGAGGTGGCAAAATGTGGACCCGAGGACCCGGTCCAAAGAACCAGTCTGGAGCCATATGGGTCCAGACCGGTTCCTGGAAATTTTATGACGGGTCCAACCGGGTCCTACCATAAACTATACATCTTGCACACTACACATTATTGCAAAATATGAAGTGAATGAAGTGAATGTTTCTTTGCACACAGTAGCTCAAGAGTATTCCCAGTGGGAAATAGGCTGTTATACATGATGCAACTAATGATGTCTATAAGAAGTTTGTATTAATTGACTTTTTGGGACCGGGTCCAACTGGTTCCGATTCAAACTAAGACCGGGTCCGACTGGTTCCAGAAATGTCCAGCCGGGTCTGGTTCGAGTCTGGTTCCCAAAATTTTTATCTTTTGCCACCTCTAGTTGCGACTTGAGATTCCATGATGCCGGCGCTCAGCGTAGCGTGAATATCCCAGCCCACGTAATGCACCATCGGTGACGTAAAATGTATATTCTGTTAAAGAATTGCGAGTTGTGCGTATACTCGGCCGGTGGCGTTATGACGCGGGCCAGCCGCCTCGTCGCCGGGACGTTAAAACTCGCAGGCACATGGTCGCGGAGTAAAGACAACAGCCCGGCGCCGTCTCCCAGCAGCGCCCGCCGAGTGCCCGCCCCGACACAGTATAACAACCGGGTGGTACAAAAGTAGCACCAGCATGTTTAAAATACGGGCCATGTCACGACGGTGGGCCGCCAGCGATTGTCAACAGTTTATAGAAAACTATAGCGTCGCCATCACAACACAGATATGGAATGGAGCGCAAAAACAGGCCGGTGTGGCCCGGAGCCTCCACACGGGCTCCGCTCACCGACAAACACTCTCCCACAAACACACAACACTGCCAAATGTCGACAAAAGCTGCCGCCAAACAATACTGAACCATGGCGCTTGTCGAGCGCACGCCAAACAGTGGACTAGAGCATCAGAGATCCTTGCTTGTGCCGTAGCAGCCATCACAGTTAATTCTTCTTGGAGAGCTTTCGCGAAAGTCTCCGTAGTCTGGAGACAGGACCGAAGTCGTTCTGCTCACTGCCACCTCCGGAGCCGGCGGTGGTAGCCGTGGAGTGCCTCCGGTTATCGATGGAGCAGCCGACCAGGTTAGGGAGTCGCAGCCTCCAGGCGGCCGACTCGGCCGCACCCCTCCAGCGCGAGCCGCCATCCTCCAGGTGCGACTGACGTTCGCGCAGGTACAGACGGCCCATGGTGGGCCAGGCGCGCTGCGCATCGTACACACACTCATCGTCGGCCAGGCGGCGGCGCTCGGTCCGCGTCGGTTTTCGCCGCGCGCCAGACGCGTCCGATGCCATCCGGCCGAACTCGAGCTCTTCGACGAGCACAAACCGTCCGGGAGGCTCGAGACGGCGAGCCTTCACCAGAGCCTGCGCGATCAGCTCCTGCGCAGTGCTGGCGCGAGGGGCCTTCAGGATCGCGTACGGGATGCTCGGACCCACGTCACAGACACACACCAGGAAGCTGTCGGCGGAGTCGAGCGTGTCTCTCCGGCCGCTGGACTGGATCGTCGAAACCCAGGCGCGACAGCTCGGGTCGTCACCGATCTTCTTCAGAAGCAGCATGCCCTCGCCCTTCCAGGCGGCCTGCGCCCGGAGAGGGGACTCATCAGCGGCTAGCACTCGCTGCAGGGTGGTCTTGGAGGCGCAGCGCGACCAGTCCGTGGCAACAGACTCGATCAGGACGTAGTCGTCCACGCTGTCCTCCGCCCTTCCCGCCTTGGTGAGCGCCTGCGCTATGACATCACGAGTCGTGTGATCTTGAGTGACACGGACGATTGTGTACGGCTCTTCAGGCGTCACCTCGTGGACCATCAGGAAGAACGTCTTCCTCCTGCCTCCGGGTCGCTGACAGGGCGCCGTCGAGTCGAGCTCGTCCTCGGCTCCTCCGGAGGGCCCACCGTCAGCGGTTCGGCACGGTACCTCAGCTGGCTCAGAGCCCTCCTCGTCCATCCGTGAGTAGATGAAGAGAGTCGAGACGGCCAGCGGTCGGTCCTGCGCGTCGTGAAGACGCACGTGGCGGTAGCCGGGCCGCAGTTGGCTGAGCGGCACCGTTCTCTGCGCCGACTGGTGGCCCGTGCCAGCGTCGGTCACCGTCAGACGCAGGAAGGCGAGCTCGCGGAACCAGACACGAAACACGAGCGTCTCGTCCCAGATCGGGTTCAGGCTGTTGTGAGGAGCGGCCTTGGTCTTGTACTTGACACTGTCGGCGGGAACTCCGACAATCTCGACCTCAACCTGCGGGCTGGCTGAGAAGCTTCCCTGACACACATACTGGCCAGAGATGATGGTCACAGTCAGGTAGGTCACATGCAGACCGTCAAACTTCTTCTCCCACGGGTTGAACCTGCGGTAGAGCACGTGAGTCGGATCCCACATCACACGCGGCTTTAGGACATACCCACAGTCCCCCGTCTGAGAAAACATGGCCCGATTCACATGAAGGGCCGAGTCTACGGTCTGATAGTTGAGCGCCACTGACTGGATGCCACACGCCCAAAACAGCACCGGGTTGAAGTTGGACGAATCGATCCTCATTGCCGCTGGGTAGGTGCGCATGATTTGTACCTCGGTGTGCACCAGGCAGGCGAGAGGCTGTTTCCTGCACAGCTTCTTGGCTGATGTCTCGTTGATGCTGGAGATCTGATAGCAGGGGTGGACGATGACCGGTTTGCGGACGCCGGAGCCGGTGGAGGAGGCGCTGTCGGGTCGCGGGTGGGCCGTCCCGCCCCCGGAGGACGGGATACTGGCCGAGCTCTGCAGAGCAATCCGACGCCGCTGAGAGGGTTTAGGCTTGACGCACATGGGGCTGAGCGAGATGAAGCCGTGGAACTTGATGGCCTGCGTGTAGACCACCAGGTCGGAGAGCTCCTTGGAGATCTGGGAGCTGTGCTTCTTCTTCACACCGCCGTCGTCGACTCCGTCCAGATCGGAGGTCGACCTGGCGAACACACAACATATTGTTAGTGGGATTGAAAAACGTGATACCGTATCACAGAGTTCGTCTTAAAATGACGTAAACCCAACGAAGTAGCGGCAAACGCAAATTGATGTGAAGTGCAGCTCATTTACAATCTACATATTTTGGTAAAATTTAGCAAGCATTCATGCACGTAATGCTTGTGAAGCGAAGCTAAACTGATAAAATCGAAAGAAAATTGATACGCACGGCGAAGCACTTAAATCGTTTTTCTAATTTACTTCAAAAATAGCCAGATTTATCATCAGGGATGCTAGATTTTACTTGTAGCAGGACACACTATTACAGCAGCTGACCTGTGCCGGGTCTGTGGAGGCCTGCCGTTCTCCTCTTCACCAACGGCCACATCGCTGAGATGACCCAGCAGGGAGGTTTCGCGGTCTGAAACAGCCGTGAGACTCAGGTCAGAGCGGTCAGGTCACAGCGATTAGGTCAGAGGAGTCAGGTTCGATCGGTTAGTAGCTGGGGTATGGCGGTAAAATGAGCAAGTCAGGTTTAAAAAGTAAAAAAGAAAAGAAAAGAAAAAAATAGCACAGATAACATTCAAAGTTAAATAAGAAATTCGGGAGTAGTTCCCGGCATGAAAAGGTCTTAGACGTTCAGGTCATGAACAAAGGAGATCCAAGAAACGCAGAAAACCGAATACAGCCGCAAAACGTACCCACAGTTCTCCAGAGGTCCGCTCATTCCACTCACCACACAAGAGCTCATCATCATCGTCATCGTCGTCATCGTCGCTCTCCAGGTTGAGACTGGCCGACGACGCGTTCGACGACACGACCGAGTTGGTTCTCTGGTTGACACGCCGCAGCAGAGGCGGCACGTCCGTGCACAGCTTCTTGTTTTTGATGAGCACACGGAACTTGAGCTGGTTGGGTGAGGGGAGCCGTGGGTTGTCGCTGAGATCGGCCTCACAGACTGGTCGCATCACCAGCTTGTCGCCGAGAACCGACTGGGGAGAGCGGAGAAATGGGGGTTAATGACATGGTCTGAATTCGACTAACCAGCCAGCTAGCCTGTCTGCCAGACATCCTGAGACAGTACGACAGACTGAGTACGCTCGTACATACTTGAATAAGTCAATATACTCCTACAGAGTAAATCCTCATGTATCAAAGTTATCGCTACAAAATCACGTTACGAGTGACAGCTGGCCAACAAGCAGCCAAGCTGTCAAATCTGATAATGGATTGACCAGTCAAGTCAGCCACATGCCTGTCAACTATCTTCGATTTCGTAAACCTCTAACCCTAACCGGACTGTACGGGTTCAAACCGGTATCTCTGTGCGTCGCGCGTGCTCGTCCTACCTGGAAGATCTGCGCCATCTTGGCCTGTTGCTGGAGCGAGCAGTGGTTTTCGATGGAGAGCAGCACGGGGAACGGGCTGGTAACGAACGCCGACTGGCCGATGGCCTCGACCACGGCACGGAAGCCGATCTTGGATGTAAACGTGTGGCCGTGGTAGATGACCGGGGCGCCGTCATCGCCGTCCCAGCAGTCTAGCTCGACGCACCGACAGCCCGTCAGTAGTACCTGCCGGGGAGGGAGGTCAGGTTACAGGTCAGATCAGGCCAGTGCACACCACTAGAGGTTAGAACAGGGAACAGCCGCAAGACAGATGACAGTTAGTAGTTACATGTCCCCGCCACAGGACTTAGCTTCTTACATCAGCAGCCTGTGCAAGAGTACCTTCCAGCCGATACTTCTACTGGCGACAATTTGTTATCACTGCTATGACTGCTGTACATATCCAATTTTCTCTGACTAGTGCACGAGTCTCAGCCATTCGCCATCACCCACCTGCGAGTAGAGATCGACGGACGACTCGCCCTTGAGCTGGTGACCGGTCAGGTAGGTGTTGTGCGACGAGGCCATGTAGTAGTAGGACAGCGGGTAGTTGAAGTCCTCGGCAGGCGTCGGCTCGCCACCCGAGGTCGCAAAGTTTGCCTCGTCCAGCAGGTACGAGCAGAAGCCGGCGAAACTCAGACACAACGTGTCCCGCAGGCTCGGGTCCTTCTCATAGCGCTGCAGGCAGAAAGCGAGACGTGCTCGTTACAAACGTACATGCATAGGATGCTTAAATTCTGTATGGAAACTGGAAAGGAATGACCAAGGGAACTAATCCATAATCCTGGAAACTACACATCCATGTGTAATTGTGAGAGAGTGGGGAATACAACAATCGCATCTCGATGTCGCTAAATAAGAATTCCATTTCGACTGAAAAGAACACTTCAAACTTCTCCCTATCGCAGACTCGCAGGTCTGCTGGGATTTCCGCCACCAGAAGTGTATTACTACAGCCTTGGTACTTGACGATCCGGTAAACATTAGTTCCTTCTACGTCTCTTTTTCCACACCCACAACTGGGATAATGCGGATTATTCCGATGCGCTTGCAAGTTTGAAATGAGAGCACCAGTCAGCCTTAGAATGACATACATAAGTAACCGTCACCGCACTGTGGCAGAATAGTTCAGTGCGGCGCCGCGAAGTGATGGAAAGTTATGCGGCACAGTATACATACAGGCGTTCACTACCAGCGCCATCTATGGAGTGAGTAGAAAACTGTAATAGGTACCGCTAAAAGCCTTAGCGTTTCGCAATTTATGGTGGAATGTTTCACGCTTGAAATATGAAAAGAGTGCCGACATACATTTATATTCCTAGTTATGATTTATGTACGATGTTCTGCCGAAATCAACCAAGCATCCGATCGTTAAATGTCAATTAAATCATCTCACTGACGCAGCTGTTACAGCAGCCGACTCACCATGATAATCCTGACGAGGTGCTCCCGGTCGGCGGTCTCTCCCTGCTGGCTGAGCAGCACCTTCCCCAGCGTTTCCATGGAGATGACCCAGGACGAGGCCCGGTCCACGTCTACGCCGTTACAGACCACCATAGCTGCCGACACACCGTCCAGCAGCTTCTTCCGCTGGCCGCCAGGGGCGCTGCCTCCGCCCGGCGGACTGCCGTCGTCTGTAAAGGGGAGTGAAGTTGATAAGCACAGCGACTATCAACAATAATTAACACCTATTTACATTTGGCAAGGCAACTGAACAAGAGTAGATAATTCAAGTGCGAATCGGCTTGCCTGGCACTATTGTATGGCCTGGAGTTTTTCAAGTGTCTTCAAAGGTCGATCCCACGTAGGTCTCACGTGAGAGAGCAATACAATCCACACTGAACAGTTTCCAGGTTCAATCTTAGCCCACTCTTACTTCTCCTCTCTACCCCGAGTCTCACCAGACGTGCTCGTCGATATCTTCCTGGCCGGGCTCTTCTTGGGCGTGGCGTACAGCTCAAACAGGTGCCACAGGTCCTTCCGCATGATCCGACTGAAGGAGGTGTACAGCTGGACAAAGTCCGCCATTAGCAGCTGGTCAGTCGAGCTGAGTGTCTCCTCGGACTCCGGGCGGGCGAGCAGGCCGTCCAGGGCGCCCGACTGGCTCCGCTGTCTGATGACACAGGCGGAGAGCGGGTCAGAGGGCCGAGCGGAGAGGGTGCCTCTCCTGCCACCGTAAACCGGTGTACGCTGGAGTCTCGAGAATAGGTCCCGATCAATGGCACGGTCAATACCGAGTGTACCACGGCGTGGCAACGCACCACGGAAGCCAAGTGATAGCTACGAGTCCAGGCTGACTTTATCGATCGGCAATTACAATTACGGCAAGTGCCCCGCCATGGCTGCAGATTGGAAATAAACCAGTGTCAACTGAATGGTCGATTTGTTACGGAATAGCTAGTCAAGCAGTTCTGTTCACTGGGATAAGCTTGTCAAATGGGACAACTCAAATTGATAGCATAATCCGTTATGATACGGTTATGCAGCTCCAAAAGGCCAAATAGTATACTACCGCTGCTTGGGGCGTAAATAATAGCGTGTTCGGTATTTGCTATGCAACGAACGGCCTGAATAAAAGCATAGAAAACTCGTCTGGCAAAGAGTATTTCAAAAGTAAAATGGAAACGTTACGCAATAATGCATAATTTTATTTTTTCCAATCATACATTGATAATTAATCTAAAATATTTTACAGCAATTAAAGACACCATGTAACATATCCAACGGGAGAAATATTTGCCTTGCTTATTTTTACATAAGCTTACGATTTAAATTAGCCGTTTGTGAATTTTTGAGCGCGTCTACGTATAAGTGACAGCTATGTGCTCACGCTATACCGAGTGTCGCGACAGATGTCAACCTTTTTAGGCTCCATCCTGGCCCTACTATAGATCTAGACAGTGAGGCAGCATATCATTGCCGTGCTCATCTTCCTACCCGCGCGGTACACTTTGCAGAGTACAGGATTAGGTCAAAGACAGATTACATCTGTAAAAACAATTATGGGCACTAATTGACATAAGCAACAACGGAGACATGCTTGCAGGGTGACCAAATATCTAAGTCATAAATTATCCATTCAGCAGAAGCGGACCATATTGACCAAAATATTGGACAAGAGATATGAGTCGATGACAGCTCACTGACCTGAGGAAGGGCGGCAGCAGGCGGCGCACGGGGCTGCTGCCGGCGTTGATGACGCTCTCCACACTGGCGGCCAGGCCGGCGTCCTCTGACGATCTGGATCGGCTCGGCGCCGGTGAGGATCCGGTCGCCAGCAGCCGACTGCGGCCCGCCGTCGGAGACGTGCACTGGGACGAACTGGGCGTCAGGCCGGCCAGCGGACTGCACGAGAGCGGCGACGGACTGCGGCGAGGCTCGGAGCTCGCCTCACAGGCCTGCAGCAGGGGGGCGAGGCGGCTGATGAAACGCATCTGCATAGCGGAGAGGGCGATCAACATCAGGTGATGTTGATAGGCAGGGTTTGTTGGCATGTTTGGGAAAAGTTGTCCGAGTTCGAGACGGTGTTTGAAATGAGTGGGAGAACTTACATATTCAAGAGATCAGTTGACCGTATGTATCAGTCTAACAAACAGCAAGTTTAGCGGGAGACTTCACGTGACCTCAATAAAGTAAGCCTCAATAAAGTAAGTCGGTGCGTCATACGCGGTGCATTTAAATATTTTGCGATCGTAATTGTATGACGCACGCGGTCAGTTTTCATAAAATCCTGCGTGACCTTTTCAACGTCTGTTTGTTCATGACGTTAGCCTGCTCTACTGGTTTATTAAAGCATCACATTGTAAAAGGCTTATATAGTTTGGTAAATTATTTTGGCTTTGAATTTCCCATCGTATTATTTCTATGAGAGATCCATAGGCTACGACTCGCTAAATATGACCCACCAGATGATGCTACCAGATAAAACCGGATAAGGTAGTCGTGCCTTTTTCAAGCCTCTCTTGCTCAGCTTTGCTCATGTATTATGCGAATCTACATCCCTACACTAAAAGCCTTATGAACAAACCAATGCGTTTTGTTAAGTCAGTACTTACCTTTACCAAAGACGAGCGCTTCTTTTTTAGTTTTCCCGTCGGGTTTCTGAGAAAGCTCTGGTCCACGGGCGAATAGTCGCGGAGCTGATAAAACATGCTCCTTCCTCCACCAAGAGCCTGGAATGGTATCTCTCAGTCATTAAAGCATTATTGACAGGTCAGTCCCACGACTGACCTTTGAGTTAAATAAATACAATATTGCACTAGGACCGGAAGCCGCCTGTCGCCTGAACGTGAAATCCTCAACCTCTTTCAAGTTGACCGTCCAAACAGACTTGCTCTTAACAACTCGGTAACCATGGCATTCTCCTTTCAACGATTAAAATGAGCTATCGTCTCTCACCCTATCCCTTGATGCATATATCGGAAATGGTATTCGTGTCCCACGACTGACCTTGGCCGCCTCGACGGCGGTGGGTCCCCGGCAGCGTCCGTCCTCGTAGTACAGCTGCAGGTACTGCTCCTTCAGCCAGAGCCGCTGGCGCTGGGCGCTGCTGCGCTGGCCGTTCAGCCTGCTGACCAGCGCCGGCAGCAAGCTGCGCCAGGCCGCCGCCACCGCCGGCGGCGCCACAAACGTCACCGTCCGGTTGTCGCTCAGACTGGCGCCGAACACCAGCCGCAGCGAGCTGTCTGGACCGAGCGCCTCCAGACCGAAACGGCGCTCCAGCTGGGGCCAGTCGAGGTCTCGCGCCGCACCCACCTCCTTCACGGCCAGCAGGCTGACGAAGCCGTCATCGGCGGCGCTGGAGAGGCCGGCCGGGTCGGCGGCGGCGCCCCCGTAGCGCAGCAGCAGGCCGGGGCTGAGCGACTGCTCGGCGCTGACCCCCAGCTGGCAGTCACCGGCCGAGCCCCAGCCCGGTCGCCGCCAGGTCAGCAGGCTGTTGGTCGGCTCCAGGCGCAGGAAGGACAGGCTGCTCCGCTCTCCGTCGCAGCGGATCACCGTGGTACCGTGCTGCAGCAGCTGCACGTACACAGACAGACGCCGGTGACGGGCGCGCTTACACATGGCGACGGTCGGGTCGACGGTGATTCGGGAGGGCGGCCGGCACACGTCCAGCCCGTACGAGGGTGCCACCCAAACTGCGACGGGCGGCGGGCTGTCCCCCGCCGGCAGTCGTGCGCGCGCACGTCAACCAGTTGCGAAACAGGTTGGGCAATGCACTGTCGACGAATTTCAACTCGGGTCTGGGACAGACACGTGCGCAAGGAAGCTATTCACAGGTTTGTCTGCTTGTGCATCCCTTTATAGCACCATCCTTAGACTATGCTACATGTGCAGGCGGACTCCATATTCATTGTCTGGCATTGATGCATACACAGTAGGTTCTAATATTAGCCAAAGGTATGCAGTGTTTGATCGAGCGCACGGCCCATGAAGCTAAATTTATCGATTATGCAGTATGACGCCGTCAAAGTGCACGCTCAGTTATGGCGTTGGCGACAACACGTAAACATTGCATACTGCAATTTGCAAAGTCATAAAAATAGCAAAGAATTCCGTCTGCCAAAATATGTATGAAGCCGATATTTAGACCTACAACGTTTTCTAAGTATTGTGGTAACCATATCAGGTAGGTAGTGTATAAAAATAACACACTTAACTTCTAACATAATTACACACCAATCCGCACGCCTAATTCATTTGTCATTAGGATATATGCCAGACATGCATAGCAGCTCAGCGGAGCCTTTGTAAGTTTTCTACCACACATAACCTACGCACCATCCTCAGCCCGTTGGACGCAACTATTTCTGACTAAACCTCACAGCGTAACGGCTGTTTTCCAGTATGGGCTAAGCTTCGGCGTACGGTGCAGACAGCAAAATATAATCCGAGTTTGTTGGCCGAGTGGATCTCGTTTGCGGCTTAATGTCAAGACTGGGAGTGCTTGTGCTTATTCAGTAAAACCCCACTGCCGCGTTCTTCCATTTTATGTTATTTTGTCTTTTCAAGTGAAACAAACGACCAACATGCATGATGCAGCGAGCTGCTTCGGTGTCGTTATAAGCCCAATCCCGTTTTATCGGACACTTTTCTATTATTTTCTGTCCTTTTTCATTACCTATTATTTCTATTACATTTTTTCATTTTTACGAACGACCATCATGCATAAATCAGCAAGCCGCTTCGGTGCCATTGTACGCTCAATGCCGTTTTATTTGCCTCTTTTATTATTTTCGATGCTTATTTTTTCTATCATCTATTATTCCTGTTACATTTTTATTCTTTAACCCTATTAGTGGCAGGCTCCTGGCTACCCCATATTAGTGGCAGGGGGGGGGGCTGTTTACGACCCCCCCCCTTGATATCTCGAGATCTAACCGGCCGATTTTCAAAATTCAAACGGCATTCGATTTGGCTCAACGAGATCTACATTTCTAAAAAAAAAATTAAAAATGTCAATAGGGGGGTAGAGGGGGGTAAAAACGGGCAAATTGCAGATACATTTTAGACTGTTTATCACGGCCAGGTTTCTGAACCAATCTTAACGCAACTTTTGCCGATCGATAGAGAATGAACCAGGAATTCACATGGATCCTAAAAATATGCATTTTCAAAAATCATAGGCGGATACAGATCATTGAGATTGGGGGTACACAAAAAGTATAGTAAATAAGGTTTTTGTTGGTACTGTTTCTAAAAAGGGTGGCAATGGTCTTGTTATGTTACAATTTTCTTATGAGAGAACGACTAAAATTGTATTTGTCATGCATAGGCGGTGTCAGGGCACCTATGTTGGGAGGTAAAAAATAACCCCCCTTTTTGGACGCCTGGATCCGCCTATTATAGCAAAAACGTGTCAAAAGAGGATGCACAATAACTTTGTATATGTTATCACATGATACCTTTCATTCACTGTTCGTAAAACTGGTGCAGCATCGTGATCTTCGCCCAAATGACTCGCTTCACGAATAGGACCCCCAATTCCCAGTGCTCTGGAGCCGCCCCTGGTAAAGTTATGAACTTGAAATTTTCAGGGAATGTGCCCAATTTAGTTTTAGGAAAAGTCAGAAAATTTCAGCATCGTAGCTTCAGCGGTTTCGGAGATATTCCCGAAAAACCTGAGGGGTGGATAAAAACAACCCCCCCCTGCCACTAATAGGGTTAATCATGAGATACCTTTATCCTTTTGACCCTTTGTCATTTCGAATGCCGACGCATCAAATCGGAAAACGCATTGAAGGAATAATTTTAATACGGTTTCACCCTGTCAAAGTTCGTGCTCGGCTCGCACGTGCACGCACGCCGGTTACGAAATGCTGCGCGTGATGCTCAGTTCTCAGTAGACAGAGCAAAACATCACACTAGGCCATCATGTGACCACGTAATGCGTACAGGCCAAGCCACACTACGCATTTGTTTGCGTGCATTTTTAGTACGGAATTGTATGCGTATTGTATATCACTCCCGAAAAAGGCCGCGTCTTTCGCGTAAACTGCATGCAATAAATGAATACATAGTTATTCCATACAAAAAAAAAAAAAAAATAAACCGAACGTTCTACGATTGATGGGACATACAGTGTGCCTGTAATATCGCTCCAACAGCCATTTATAGGAGGAGAGGACATCATAGGCACAGGAGCTGAACCCTTTTTATCGAACTCACAAGGCCAGGAGACTAATTTTTGCATGTTTAAGCAGCATTCAATATTATTTAGGCTTAAGGCAGCAATACATATTACATAACTAAAAAATATCACAATAATGTCATGTTGCAATAAATTGTTTATATACCCGCAGATCAAGCCCTTTCAAATCCCACAAGATCCGACCGAAGCAAATAGTTCAGTGGGTGCAGATCGGCCCCTAACCTGCAGTGTGTTGAGGTCCAGGTCGTCCACGTGGCAGCAGATCGGTACCAGTGACACCCGCGGGTCGCCGTACAGGGACTGTACCGGCTCGTAACCTCCCTGAGAGACGCCGTCGCACCGCGTGCACTCGGACCAGTCACGTGACCTGTGGAACAGCGCAGCACTGTCAGTGAGACGCAGTGAGGCTCATCACGTGACATGCAGAATGACATTAGAAGACCATCGTATTTTTTTTTAATAAACTTGGCTCGAATGTTTGAAATTTTGAATGGACGGATTGACAGCAACGGAGCCCACGCTAAGCAGAGTTTGTTGCATAGACCTCGACCCCTACCGTCCGGTCGTGTAATTCCGTATTCATTTTCGCGCGTATTTTGAAGGTTGATGGAAATTGCCAGCATAACACAAATAAGTATCGTTGATAGCCATGCAAATGTTAATTATAGATGTTCAATAATAATAAAAAACTTCGGCAATGCATTATTTAATCACACACTAAGGATGGGCTTTTTATCTCGACCCAAGAAGTAGGGGAGAGTGGGGTAAGATGCCCAGGGTGGGAAAGACGCCCCACCCCCTCTAGCGGCGAAACAAAGAATCGAACCTGGAAATTAATGTTCTTAGCGTAAAGCGGAAGCCTGCCTTGTTAACTGCACAAAAATTTGCGAGGCTCAGTTGGGCAACGGCTGGCTGGAGATTGCATGCTTTTTATTTGCTGCTTTCAAAAAATATTTTGGTGTCAAAACATTGTAGATATCAAAGAAAGTAGATAATTTTTGCGTCCCTTGCTATAGTCGTGATAAATTAACATGCGTGTGCTGTGTCCCAAACAGTTTGTTTCAGGGTGTAGTTTTATGGCTAACAAATTGTACTGATTTAATGTTACCTCGGTACCTTGGGGTAAGATGCCCCCTGTCCTGATGGGGAAAGACGCCCCCCTAAATCCGTAGGCTGTCCTTCAAGCAGCCCGTCAAATCATTTATTACATACCTGTGATGAGAGACAAAAGCCGATCTGGGACTATTGAGAGTCCAGTACGGTCGGGTGCTCCCCATGCCGGTCTCTCGGCCCACACAGCGACTTTTTGGGCGGCATCTGACTCTGAGAGCCCTTACGACGGCCTCTGTGGGCCACATTATTGGCTCCAGGACCCCTCACGACATCCTTTGAGGGCTCCCACGTTGGCTCCACGGGCCGCGCTGGCATCTGAGGTCCCCACGATGGGCTCGAGGGCCCTCAAGCATCATGAAGACCTATAAGGGCCCCACAGTGGTCTCCGAACGCCACCACGGAGGCTTGTTTGGCCGCGCTGGACTATGATGGCCCTAACGATGACCTCTGAAGCCCCTTACGACTACTTTTGAGGGTCCTTATGATGACGTTTGGTGTCTACTGCAGGCCCGAAGGGACTACTAATTCGTTCAGGCGATTCACGTGCCCATTTATGTCACTTATAGTGCAGGGGGCATCTTACCCAACGCCAGGGGGCGTCTTTCCCACCCTGTGGGGTAAGATGCCCCCTTTCACTTCTTCAGGAAAATGCTTAATAGCAAAAAAAGTTATCATATTTCAAGCACGAAAGTGTGGTATTTTTGGAGAAAAATGTTGTCGGCTTCCGTTGAAACTACAAGTTTTTGCTTTCCGATCGTCATTTTCGAATAATATATGACATAGTAAAACCCTGGGCATCTTTCCCCACTCTCCCCTACCGCACTATGTTAGTGATATCATAATGCCAACCACAGTGTAGATGCAAACCACCGGCAAAGCCAACGAGCTCCGTTGCTGTAACCATTCGGTGTATAAACATTTACATTCGACAGAAACATTGGTCTGGTTGCCTTCTGCGAGTGACTGGTAGACGGCTGGGCGCCGACCCTGCCACCTGGCGGCCACTCACGGGAAGTCGAAGTTGTTGAGTTTGTGCGCCAGGTGGCCGTGCTGCTCTGCGGCGTGAGACTGACAGGCCTGGATTTCTTCGACAACCAGCTGGACCTGCCGCAGCTTCTCCATGTTCATCAGTCCGCCCACACCGAGAAAGGAGCAAAAGTTGCCGCCGTCCGTCTTTGAGCGGTCCGTCTTGTCCTGCGGCAGAGACCGACGATGTCACCGGGATGGCAGTGCGGCTCAATTGACAGTAAAAAGTGTGTGGCGATATTCAATTGGTGAAAATACCCACAACACAGCTCACAGCAACCGAAACAAGAATCATGTCAACGCGAGGGAAGCAAAATGCATGAGCTACCTCAGGCCGAGACTTTCGCAGTCACTATACCATCGGTCTAACCGCTGGGCTTTTTGCGATTTATCAGCTCATGTTTGACAACTTACCTCGGCTGGCGTTTCCCTGACGACGCTCAGACTGGGACACTGGCTCAGAATGTTCCGGAGTCGCCGCAGGATTACGCCGAAAAACGGCACGACCTGCGACGTAGCTGCGGTCAGATCACAGGCTGCGTCTAAAATAGTTCACTCATATAATTAGCTGAGCTTAACTCAACTCGTATTACGGGTGTTATAAAACGTCATCATACTTGAGCCAGGCGGTGGATGGAGCAACAAGTATTGAAAGTAAGCATGAAATATTGAAGCTAGGCTCTGTAAATTTGAGATATGTACATAATTCATAATGCACAGCCCAACGAGAACTAGTTATTCTACCTTTTACTCCGAATAACGAGACTCACGCCATTCTCCTTCCTCTTGCATTTCCCACAGCACGATCCGCAGCCTGCCATACCTTGCAGTGTTTGATGGCCAGTGCCCTCTGCAGAGCGGCCAGGTAGTGCGGGTTGATGTCCCCGTCCGCCTTCACCGTCAGGTCGTACTCCAGCACCGAGAAGAGAAAGTCCAGCACGGGAATCTCCTCCTTCTCAGCCAGGGAGGCCCAGAACGGCCGCAGCTTCCCGGAGCTGTGGACAAAGTGGTTGGATAATCTTTTAGCATTCTTAGACCATTGCCGACAGTTTATCTCGCAGTGAAAAACATGCAGTGACTTTCTTCGAACTAAAAGCGCTTAGATCGTAAAGCTTCATTGAAATATGAATTACATTAGCCGTTTTCACGACGGCCATCTGGTACACACTTGGTGCCATCTGGTACAGATTAGGTGCAGATTTGGTCAAATCAGGTTCAGTGTGTCTCTTGGCAGCTATCAGCTGCATTAATTGCTTATATGCCTGCTTTGTCATATTATCAGAGAGCGTCATCGATTGAAACACTGAAATAAATTCATAAAATGAAGATATTTGCTGTAAAAGAAATTAGGTGCAGATTTGGTCAAATCAGGTGCACTCGCCGGATAGCCCGTCGTGAAAACGGCTATAATCTTTCAGAATCATACAGTCTCTCAGTGAACAGATTTATCCGATCTCCTTCAAGACCGTTCAAAATAGATATGTAAATAATGCCACCTCCGTCTACAGAGCGTTCAAATAAACCATCATCTCCTCGAGTTCCCCAGCAAACACATTCATCCCTCCTAGACGGCCAAATGGACGGGTTACAACCAAAGAATATAACACACTCGTTCCTTCTACCGGCCGGCCGGCCGCGGGCCACTCTCGCGGTCTCCGGGCCGACAGGGCCCCGTCGGCCATTTCCATCCACCAGCCCAATCCCCGGCCATTCCCAGTCAGCGCTAACGACGTTGTCGGCATAACACAATTGGCGCTGTGGCGCCGCTATCATGAGCGCTATAAGCTGATGATGGGCACCCCGGATCTAGCCCGTTGGATATACCGAGAAATGTTACCGACACGACCGTTCGCCGAACACGGAATAAACAGTGCTCTTGGAATGTATCTACATGTGTAGCTAATGCCTGATCAGATGATATAATTTCGTTATTTAAGCAGCTAACTATTTAATATTGACGGTCATGTTCGGCCTTCAGTGATTCGAATACTAAGTGCCTCTCGAGGTATGTCGCGCTAGCATGTTGCGCTGAGAAAGACTGCACCGCAGAATCAACAGCTTGGTCACTTCGTTCCCATTTTCGTCCGTGTTGTTCACACATTTTGTCAGCGTTCGCATTTGTGTCCCGTCCTGTTACTACCACTGGAATGACGGCGAACAAATGAAAGTGAATGAGGAGCAGAAACAAACGACAGGAAACCTAAAAAGGAAATGCGACGGACCTCCGGAAGATTCTGAGTTGTTTGGCTAGTTTAGTTCAAACCAGACAAAAATCTGTCCTTTCCAGATGACACGAAACAGAGTTCGTTGAACTCGTAGCCTCTGAATCTAGCCACCCCGTGACAATAATTCCGTAGAACGACCGTCGTTTAATCGGCTCTCGTAACGATCTTACCGCAGTCCGGCGATCAGCTGGGCGGCTCCGTGGAAGTTGGCCAGGTTCCAGCAGGTCTCTGCCGCCCTCAGAAGGCAGCAGAGAGCGTCGCGTCGGTCGTCGTCCGTGGGCTGGCTGACGATCAGATGGGTTACCCAGCAGCGGACCTGCCGTCACCGAACGGAACGGGTCAGAGGGGAGAGAGAGAGAGAGAGAGAGAGAGAGAGAGAGAGAGAGAGAGAGAGAGAGAGGGAGAGAGAGGGAGAGAGAGAGAGAGAGAGGGAGAGAGAGAGACAGAGAGAGAGAGAGAGAGAGGGAGAGAGAGGGAGAGAGAGAGAGAGGGAGAGAGAGAGAGAGACAGAGAGAGAGAGAGAGAGAGAGAGGGAGAGGAGAGAGAGAGAGAGAGAGAGAGAGAGAGAGAGAGAGAGAGAGAGAGAGAGAGAGAGAGCCAGAGGGGGAGGAAATGGGTGGGAGCCTGTTGCCCGACGTAGTTTTCTGTAAAAAGTGAGTTTTATGTATCTTTTTGTGTAGGTAGCACACGGGACGAATGGAATTAGGTATCGATCTATCAGGAGAACGTTGCGAGACAGTACTTACAGTAATCACTTGGGACTCTATTATGCTGATGCATGATAAATCTTTCCATGTTCGTAAATAGCGAAAAATGGGACCCATTATGCGGTATAAGGAATACGTAATATCATATGATGACATATAAATTATGGTTCTCGGAAGTGAAAACAATGATAAGGGGAAACTGAGCAATGGTTTGCATAACACGATCGAGTTCCAGGATTTTCAGTTTCTTCCTTATAATTCTTTTCAAGATTCATGCGAGTCTCTAGCCTGCCCTAGCTGACTTCGTTCCCAATTCATGACATTAAACTTGAAGTCGCCATCAGACGGCCTATAAATTCGTCGTCTTCCCGGGGCTGAGCATGTTCGATGGCCAGCTGCAGTATTCAGCCGCCCGACACGTCTGAAATAATCCACCTAAGGGGGGGGGGGGCGACACCCACCCCACACGCGCTTCTGGCTCCCAGATTGCCGTCCTGACGGCACTTAACTGTGGCTGGTCTCCCCAGGGCTGAACAGAATGTCACCGGGGACTGGAAAGAGTCGACCGGCGGACACTGACGACGGACGTGGGACAGACGAGTGGAGAGGCGCCGGCGGCCGTTCCCCAGAGGAGGTCACCGGCTGGACACTGGACAGAGAACTGTGCCGCCCACACTGAAACGGTCACAGCTCTCCTCCGAGAGATCGAGCTAGATATGGCAGGGCTCGGACACCGAGGAGCTCTCTCAGCTATGGATAATTCAGATAGTGCCATGCTCGCTTACATTGTGGCGGCAGACATCCGGTTATCTGGTACAGCCATTGGACGGACAAAACTACCAAGAAGCATCTGCTCTTAGAACTGCCGTGTAGACACAGCTCGATAGGTTTGAACTAGACAGAGCTCGCGCATCAATGTCTCGGTCTAATATGTGTTTCCGAGTTCGGAGTTTGTGTTAAAAATTACATATTTTTATATCGGAACCCCATTCGATTTCTTCTGTTTTCAGATCAGATGGCTACCTTCTTCCTTTCTCTTTCTCGTTCCCCTCTCTTGCAATCCTTCCAGGTCATGCAAGAGTGGTTCACATGTCCGATGGAACCTACCATCACTATGCAACATGCAGTAAACGCAATGTTAAAAGCATACAGCTAGCAGTGAAGACAATAGTGCCAGGTGCACAATTGTAGCTGCAAGGACTATGAGGGATGTGTAGGTACTCAAAATCCGTCTACGAATAATTATTCATCTCATAAATCATGACATATAATTTGCAAGCAGCAGCATTATGTGAATACTGCAAAGGTGGAAAACTATGCCTATTATTTCGAGCTCTTCCAGCGTTGCCACAATTTGCACTATAAACTTGTTTATCACAGCGCCCCCACTGCTCTTATGTCAACCATTACATCTAATCCGGCCGCCCGCGCGATTGGCCATTCCAGCCGCCTGTCACATAGACTGTGCCGCACTACAAAGCTGCAATGCGGAACTGACGCGGCCAGTAATATAACGCGGCTGGGTTATTGTGTGTGCCAGAATCACTGAACTCTATAATGGCCAGATCAGAATGCATTGTGCCACTACGTCATATGTATGTACTCCCACAAAGCTGTCCGGGACAATATAACAATGCCGTCTCTGGTTAACCCTCGCACGACCAGGCCATTTCTCATAACACGAACGACCAGGGGGGGGGGGTTACGACCCCCCCCTGGCGTTTCGAAACGGAAGGTCGTAGAGCTTAGCGGAAAAAACCAACGGATTGCTCTCAACGAGATCTCGCGATTGGTGGTATATTTTTTGGTCCTAGGTCAACATTTGACCTACTTATGACCGGTCAAAGGTCAAATTTTCGGAAAAATCTAACTTTTCCAGATTTCCGCGCCGATTGCGGCAAAACGGTAAGAGATATCGACTTGAAACCTTCACTAACGTGATCCTTGATCAATTCTCTATCGTTTGGTGTGTATTCGATGTCATAACTTTAAAAATGATGCGTTGGGAGCATCGGAAGTCTGCAAGGTCATTTGTCCATTGGGTCACGTCAGGCGTGTGACGTCACTGACCTGACCCTGACCCAAAATGAACTACAAGAAACAACCGACGATGCCTGAAATGGATAGCAAATTCGAATTCAGGGCATCAAAATACCCCGAAATGGCATACAAGTGCAAGAAGTCATTACAGGTCAACCGAGGTCAATGACCTTACCTTGACCTTTAGTGACCTTCAAAATGTCAACGGACATTGTGCCAATGTCAAATCAGCCAGTTGTGATTCTATAAAACAATCCATCAGTGCGTCAGGTCAGTCGGCATTTATATACCAATGTGAAGCAATCTCCAATTTAGCGTAAATCTGGCCGGAGGTTGTTCCCTTTATGACGTCATAACTCCGTGACCTGACATGACCTTGACAAAAAAAATTACCAAAAGTTGCGCAAAGGATGCCCCAAAGGGTACTGAAAATTTGAGCAGGCTATCTGAAACGGTTCGGCGTGTAGCTAAGAAAAACCTCGGGGGGGGGGGGTTGATACAAGCCCCCCCTAGGCGTTCTAGGGTTAAGTTGCTGCCGCAGCGCTCACCTCGTTAAAACGCTGCTGGAGGTCCTGAATGTCGTTCTGATGCAGAACTTCAGATCCTGTCAGGTCGCAGGTGGTGTAGCGAATGTACGCTATGGCTGATACCTGAAAAAAAACGTCGGAAGATTGATCATCCAGCTAATTTGAAACGCTTAACGATCTGACTCAATTTACTAGAGATGAATAGTAATAAAACACCGCGGTCATCATGTATTGAAAATGTAGATGATAAAAGGACATCCTAAGTATTGCCTGAGTCGGTGATTAGTATGCGTTGTTATATACTACACTAAGCATGAAGCCATGACAGATAAAATGAACAACTATATCACTTTCAAAGAATTGTACGCTGCTGAGTAATACGACATCAAAGAAAGGACATCTTTTGACCACACACAGAAAATATTAACACCGTTAGCGGTGTAATTGCACAGTACATATCTGAGCACTTGAGGAAAGTTAATTTAGTCCCTTCCCCGCTTAAATTACCTCGCGCTTCCAAATGAACACCAGAAGAAGGTAATAGAACACTGTTAGGAGGGTTGGTGTTTTGCTACATGTAGTAAAACACCCAACCCTCCTAACAGTGTTCTATTACCTTCTTCCTGGTGTTCATTGGAAGCGCGAGTAATTTAAGCGGGGAGGGACTAAATTAACTTTCCATAATGCTCAGATATGTACTGTGCAATTACACCGCTAACGGTGTCAATATTTTTCTGTGTGCAGTAATGACACGATCGACATACACATCTGCCAATAACAAGCCCCATCACA
>NW_024883472.1:0-81991 GCF_019059575.1 Amphibalanus amphitrite | reverse complement strand
ATCCTACACAAACGACATACCCAGGATACAAATTACCATGGATTGGCAGCCACAAGAATCATCATTTGTGCATCCTTAAAAATGGTGAGTGTGTATAAAGTTATAAACTCCAGCCTCGAGTGCCCTTGGGGTCTTGCCAAAACATGACGTATAAATACATTTGAATGCTTTAGCCTTCTGGAGAATCATTCTCAGGCTGAATAGGTAGAGCTGCCTTTGCATTTATTGTTCAAACTTCAACTTCATAATCACTTAGCTCTAGTTAAAGGAAGGAGGGTATGAGTTGAGCTTCCCTCAACCAGTCAATGCTAACATGATGTGTATTCTTGGTGTTGTCGCCTTGCTGTAAGGCGGCCGTTGCTGTACTTGGTTGTCAAGGTCAGGTGACAGGTATAACGCACATGGCCTGCCGCCAGAGGCGATGTCGGCCGAGTTGGATCTCCATTCAGTGTCGTGGTAGCTGGGCGTTGTTATGGGGCGATTATCCGCCAACACCAGTCGGTGTACTGTGGCTGTCGTTGGCTGACCAGCGCTGAGCCCTTCGAAGGAGAAGCCGGGCACTGTGGAGAGGCTGGGCTGTCATGGAACTTGGCCGGCCGCTCTCCTGGTTTGCAGCCTGCCGGTCGCGTTGTGCTCCCAGGTGCCTCCGCCACCGAGGTGGCCGGCCGTCTGGGCGGCACGGGAGGCGGCTCCACGGAGTTGGCTGACTGCGGGCGTTGAAGCTCTGGTTGATGCAGCGCTCTCAGTCTCATTGTATTCCTCGGCTTCGTCTTGAACAGTTTGGGAGTCTTTGTTCTCGGCGCGAGGTTTCTTCTGGATAGTTTGTGTCAGGGTATATTGAGTGAAGGGTAGTGTTATGATACGGGCCCGCAACCCCCGTTATGAGAAGGGCCCGGCCTTGGCCCGCCGAGCGGCCGCCGGCCGGCGCCGGCGGAGAGCGGGCAGTGTCGAGCGAGCCGTCAAGGTGTGCGTGCCGTCCGAGCCGGCAATATATGTGCAGAGCGGTGCGTGTCGTGTCAGTGCGGACTGAGGATCCGGCGGGCGCAGAACAGAACATGGCGCGGTCGGTAGTGTGATCGGTAGCGTGCGACACCGATTCCGAGATATACTGAACTACGTGCAGCCGTGTCGGATCGCTCGCGTCAGTGATGGCGGACAACGCACAACTCGAGCGCCTGACGGCGCTGTTGGCCCAGCAGTCGGAGCAGGCAGCGCAGCGGGAGGAGCGGCTCGCCGAGCAGGCGGCGCAGCGGGAGGAACGACTCGCAACCATGCTGGAGCGGGCGCTGGCGAACCAGGTGCAACAGCCGATCGCACGGAGCGAGACGGCCGTCACCGAGAGCAGACAGCCCGCTGCAACGCCAGCTAAACTCCCTTCGAGCGCTATCTCGACGCCGCACCTGACCTCCTCCGCGTCCCTCAAGGAGTTCGGCACGTGGCGCCAGAAGTTCGACGACTTCAGGCTCCTCACTCACCTGGAGACGTTGCCTATCGCGGAGCAGAAGGCGGCCCTGATGTCACTGCTCGACGACGAGTGGACGCGAACGCTGCGATATAGCCTCCAGATCCCTTCGGAAGCCGACCTGAAGACCGTGATCGACACGATGGAGGCTCATCTGCGTGGTCAACGCAGCATCATCCTCGACAGACGAGACTTCTACTCGCGAGTGCAAGAACCGGATGAGACGTTCGACGATTTTGTATCGTCTATTAAGGAAATCGCCGCGTATTGTGACTTTTGCGAAAAGTGTGCGGACGATCAGTACCGTGACAGGATCGTGGTCGGCATCCGTGACGAGGAGGCGCTGAAGCGTATGCTGCATGAGCCGAAGCTGACGCTGCAGAGGGCGGTGGACATTTGTCGTGCGTGTGAGTCGGCGAACGCGAACAGTGCCGCAATTCTCGGCGAGCCGGCTAACGTGACAGCATTGTCGGCGTACCGTCGGTCGCGTGCCCATCCATGCTCCAACAGTGCGCGTCGAGACGACCCCTGCCGACGCTGCGGTCGGGCTCGACACGCTGACGGCGTGCGCTGCCCCGCGATGGATGCAGCATGCCATGCATGCGGAGGCTCCGGTCACTTCGCAACGGTGTGCGCCAACCAGCCGCCCGACCGCGGTCCCCGGGGCGGCGGCCGTGGCTGGCAGGATGCCAGATCACGTGACCGCGCGGCCGGCGACCAGCCGCCCGGCCGTGGCCGGTCAAGGTTACGCCGCGGGCGGGGCACGGGTCCTGGCGCGGCGCCGGCAAACGCGGACGCGGCCGGTGACCGACCCGAAGTACGACAAATTGTCGGAGATATCTACGTGGACCAACTGACTGCACGCCGCACGCCGCGGATCAGAGTGACACTCGTCCATTTGACGGGATCGTCGGCCGTGTTATGCATGCCTGATACCGGGGCGGAAGCTACGGTCATGGGCGCTGACATGGCTGCGTCCCTGGGTGTCGCAACGAAGATGACCGGGTCGGTAGGCGGCGAGATCAAGTTTTCGTCAGCCGGGAGCACGCCGCTGACCTGCATCGGCCAATTCAGCGCCGCGGTGACCTTTGGCGACTGCCAGACCGCCACAACGGTGTATGTGTTGCGAGAGGTCACCGGATTCCTGCTCGGCTGGTGTGACTCCGTGCGTCTGCGGATCCTGCCCGCCAATTTTCCGGCCCAGATCCCTGTCAACATCTGGCGCAGTCAGTCCGTTCCAGACCAAAGCCGCGGCAGCCACGTCCGCTCACAGTCGATCGGCGCGCGGCCTCTGCAGCGTCCCGACCGTCCGCCGGCGCCACCTGTCGACGAACACCTGGCGCCGCCTACTGGTCACCCGCTGCAACACGTGGCCGCGGCCCGGGCGGCGGGCGGCACGGGAACTTCGGCGGGTGGCACGGAAGCCCCGGCAGGCGACACGGGTGCCGCGGCGGGCGGCACGGGAGCCGCAGCGGGCGGCACTGGAACCACAGCGGGCGGCGCGGGAGCCGCAGGATCCAGCACGAAGCCGTCGTCTCAACAAACAGCGGCCAGTGCCCAGCCTGTGTGGGAGCACGAATACGACCCGTCAGACGATGTCATCAGAGGTCATGAGGCGGCCCTGAGACAACAATTCAAAGACGTGTTCGACGGCAATGAGACGCTCTGCGAGATGGCTGGTGGCCCGATGGTCATCGACCTGACAGACGACGCAGTCCCCACAGCTCTCACCGCTGCCAGAAACATCCCATACTGCTGGAGAGAGGAAATAAAGAGCCAGCTCGACGACTTGGTCGCCAGAGGGATCGTGGCCCCGGTGAACTACCCTACGGAGTGGTGTCACCCCATGGTGCCAATTGCGAAGCGCCAGGGAGGAGCCAGACTGGTCGTGGATATGACCGCCATCAACAGGTTCGTGAAGAGACCTGCCTACCCCGTGAGACCGATCCACGACGCAGTGGCGTCTATCGACGGGGACGCGCGGTGGCTGACCACGCTGGATGCCGCCATGGGATACTTTCAGGTCCCGATCGCCGAGGAATCTCAAGACCTCACCTGTTTCATAACTCCATGGGGCCGGATGAAGTTCCTCAGGGCCCCGATGGGTCTCATCTCGTCAGGTGACGAATACAACAGGCGGGGCGACGCAGCACTCGGAGATATACCGCGAACGCTGAAAATCGTGGACGATCTGCTGCTGCACGACGCGACCTACAGCGCCCATCTCTCTCACGTGGTCGCGGTCCTCAGACGCTGCCGAGAGACAGGCATCACTATCAACCCGCGCAAATTCCAGTTTGCGCGGCCGTCGCTGGACTACTGCGGCTACCGCATCTCGGAACAGGGCTACACGGTTGACGACCGCAAGCTGCAAGCGATCTCTGAGTTCCCGCGGCCGGAGAACCTCACCGATCTCAGATCGTTCCTGGGACTCACCAATCAGTTGGCCGACTTCTCAGCAGACATCGCCAGTGCAGCTCAGCCCCTCAGAGACCTGCTCAAGCAGCACACCGTCTGGAGATGGACTGAGCAACATGAAGAGGCATTCAAGGACGTCAAGAGAGCGCTGGTGTCGCCACCCGTTCTGGCCTTCTTCGACCCGCAGCTGCCTACCAAGCTTCAAACGGACTCTGCACGAACCCGCGGTCTGGGTTTCGTTCTCCAGCAGCGCCACGGAGACACATGGAAGATGGTGCAGTGCGGCTCCCGCTTCCTTACAGATACAGAGTCGAGATACGCGGTGGTGGAGCTGGAGTGCCTGGCATGCCTGTGGGCCCTCCGCAAGTGCCACATCTTTCTGGCAGGACTTCCACAGTTCGACCTCATCGTGGATCACCGCCCTCTCGTCCCGATCCTCAATTCCAAGAGGTTATCAGAGATCGACAACCCTCGCCTCCAGCGGATGCGGGAGAAAATGTCGATCTACAGCTTCACTGCTGTATGGCAAAAGGGGGCCTCACACTGCATCCCGGACGCCCTGTCACGCGCTCCAGTCTCCGATCCAGCAACGGGAGACGAGGTTGCGGAGGTGACGGAGGCACTGCACGACGCCGTGGTCGCTACTCTGAGCGCGACCTCCGAGGACGGTGTCCTAGTCGCTCCGCTCCAAGACCGGACTCTGGACTCGGTTCGGGCGGCAGCCGCCCGCGATCCCGAGTACCGAGCCCTCCGTGACGTCATCCTGGCAGGATTTCCCGACCACCGACACGACGTGGCACCAGCTCTGCGGCCCTACTGGGGTGTCCGCTCAATGCTGGCGGTCGACGACGGGCTCATCGTCTACGGAGCGAGGCTCGTGATTCCGGCCAGTCTACGCCGCAACGTTCTCGACCGGCTACACGATTCTCACCAAGGAATGGAGAAAACCAAACGCCGCGCACGGCTGTCCGTGTATTGGCCGGGGATTGACCGGGACATATGCAACACCGTCTCTGCATGCCAGAGCTGCAGGCAGCTCGCTGCCAGTCACAGCAATGAGCCCTTATGGATGGAAGACGATCTTCCCAGCCGCGTTTTCGAGTCGGTATCGGCAGATTATTTTTATGTCGCCGGCCGGACCTACCTCGTGTACGTGGACAGACTGTCAGGCTGGCCGTATGTAACGGTCTGCCCCAGGACGGCCTCGGCGGACCACCTGGTGAAGCAGCTGCGGCGGCTGTTCTCTCAGACGGGTGTTCCCACCGTACTGCGGACAGACGGCGGACCGCAGTTCGCCTCCTCCACGCTCCGGCGATTTCTGGACCGGTGGGGAGTCCGCCACGAGATGTCATCCCCACGGTACCCGAGATCCAACGGTCACGCCGAGGCTGCCGTGAAAACGGTGAAGAAAATAATCGTGGCTGCCTCGGCGAGCGGACGGCTGGACGACGATCAGCTCGACCGAGGTCTCCTCGAGCTGCGAAACACGCCACGGGCCGACGGCAGGTCACCAGCCCAGACGCTGTTTGGTCATCCGCTGCGGTCAGGTGTGCCGACCCATCACCGAGCATACGCACCTGAATGGCAGCGCGCCGCCGACGCGTGCGACGCGAGGGCGGCCGACCTCCGAGACGACGTACAGCGCCGTCACGACGCCACAGCGCGCCCCCTCTCTGGACTGCGCGTCGGCTGCCGTGTCGACGTGCAGAGCACCGAGAACGGCCGCTGGGACCGTACGGGTGTGATCGTCGGCGTGGGACAGCGCCGCACCTACCTTGTAAAGATGCCAAGCGGACGCATATATTGGAGAAACAGGCGTTTCCTGAGACCACACCGCCCGATGTTGGCCAGCGGCGCGGAGCCGCAGCCACCGGAGGTTCCCGGCGCGGCGCGGGCGCCGCCGATCCGGCGGGAGGCGCTGCAGCAACCGCCCACCCGCCGAACGGCGGCGGCGCGAGCGGCGGAGCCCCGTCAAAGTGGTCGCCAGCGTCGTGAGCCGCAGCGACTGCAAGTCCGCTGGGACACCAACACATATGACTGATAGCGTGTGCACGCTACGAATGCCCCGACATGTGTTTTGTTATTGTAACTGCATTTCGTTGTATCGCGCGATAGTTCTCGTCTTCCTTGATGGATGCTTCGCTTAACGGAGATTACTTTTGTTTGAAGACATTCGTCTAACATATCAAGGTATGCTTTTGTTAGAGCGAAGGTCTTGGGGGGAGGTGTTATGATACGGGCCCGCAACCCCCGTTATGAGAAGGGCCCGGCCTTGGCCCGCCGAGCGGCCGCCGGCCGGCGCCGGCGGAGAGCGGGCAGTGTCGAGCGAGCCGTCAAGGTGTGCGTGCCGTCCGAGCCGGCAATATATGTGCAGAGCGGTGCGTGTCGTGTCAGTGCGGACTGAGGATCCGGCGGGCGCAGAACAGAACAGGTAGGACGAACTTTGGTAGGAATTTCTAGTATAACTACTAGAAAACCTACTATATGTGGTCGGAACTAGCAAAAAGTTAGTTCAAACTAGAATATGGTAGCGCTTATGGTTGGCAGTCGTGACGCGCACGTGACATTCATTTCTTAAATTTCTTAAATAACAGGTTTTAGGGGCCGATTACTGCGCAGATACATTCAATTAGCTATTAATAATTGATTACGCAAACATCCAAGATTCTACATCATTCAATTCTAGCCGAAATCACACGGCGCTCCCAGGATTCGAACTCACGACCCTCGGATCCGTAGCCCGATACGCTACCGACTGCGCTACCGAGGACCGCGCGCCGACGATCGGAGAGGCGGATCGCGGGTGCTGGCGTGCAGAGAAATCTTTACCCTGTACGCCGTAGAAGATCGGCTGGGTTTCGTGAAAAATGGTAGAGGAATTGTCGAAAGAAAATTCATCGATCTATCATTTGAGACTAAGAACCATTGATTCCCTCAAAGGTTGACCGAGATATCGCTCGCCGAAAACAGGCCATTTAACATGTAAACCCTATGGGCTGGTAGGAAATGTACGCCGTGGAGCAGCAGTGCTACCAACTAACTTCGGCGGGGGCCGGTTTGTGTAGCCGTCGTCCACTTCAGGGTCCGGCGTGTCTGTTCGCCGGTCTCTTTCGTTTCCGGCTGAATCTGGCTGGCCTTGTCAGAGGTCGCAGAGGATTGCCCAGCACCCATCGCAGGAGACGCTCCAGCGGTCCCGATGATGCGGTGCAGGGCGTGCTCGTCTGGTACTGGGATGTTGGGCCCGTCCTTGACTTAACGACAGAAAACCAGTCCGCGCCGACTGAAAACGGACGCCACCTTGGTGCCACCGCTCGTTCGTCTAACTTGTAGAAGCTGGTTGTGAGCAGTGAGGAACTCGTTGATACACAGCGGTGCCTCTCGGCGTCCGCCAGGCCGGCTCGAGAACATGTTGAAGCGGGCATCGTAGAGGAAGTCCCTCACGCTCCGCTTGACGAATTTTACAATTACCTTGTCCCGATGCAGTCAGTGCGCTGCGTGGATGTCGGACCTCGTCAGGCTCAAGTCGGGGATTCTCGCATTGAGAAGCATCACAATCTTCTCTAAGTTCTCGTTCGCTTCTCTGCGTCCGAAAACCTCGCAGGTGAAGATTAGAGTGGAAAGCCTCCTGTAAAGCCTGAGACTCTTTCCGCAGTCAGGAAATCGCATGCGAGAGCCTATTCAAATGCATGGAAGCACGCTCGCATCAATCGCACGCACCTCACGCAAGCCATTGATGCGAGAAGAATTATAATGTATTTGAATAGGCTCTCGCATGCGATTTCCTGAACGCGGAAAGAGTCTGTTTCAGCCTCTAGGGTCCATGCTCTCCACCTGTGTCCTCAGGACTGAGTTGAGCTGTGTCTGACAGGCCAGCTGCTCGTTAAGAGTCTGATTTCCTTTTCTCTCCTTTGCTTCGGCTTCCAGATCTTCCAAACTTCTCTCGAATTTTTCAAACTTCAGTTCAAACGGTTCAGGTGTTTTGTACATGGCTGAAACTTCTTGTGCCTCGCTGTTGTTTCACTGGTTGCGGAAAACGAAAGAGAAATTTTGCGAACTTTATTACAATACCAACAGGTGTAATCGCCAATGGCTGCCATGAGCCGACTGCAGTAGCGAAACGTCCAACGTCAAAGCGAGTGGTTGCGTGCTGACCTCTGGCTTTGCTACAAAACAATGGCATTCAAGGCCCTATATAGAAGGTATGCTCATTAGGCCGAAGCAGCGATTTCCGTGACGTCACTGGTACGAAGGGTCGGACGGCTGTAATGCAACCCTATGGAAAATGACCCAACTTTAGGGCTCTCCCACATAGCTGCCAACCTCGACACTAAGGTAAAAGTTATATCACATAAAAGCCCGAATCAAGACGAACAAGAAACCTATTTGACGTTTTTACGTATTACTAACGGCTTAGACTCTATTCAAGTATATTCAGAGCTCTGCATTACCTCACTTTTTCTGCCGTCAATGCCACTACAAATGTCTAGTCGGCGCACGTGCGCTTGTCGAGCGGGGACCACCAGTCGGGCGATTCAGAGCTGCCGCCCAATCAGAACGCCGCAATGCCGTGACGTCATTGGTCGCACACGACACGTTACGGAGATAGGGATGAGACAGCCCTGAATGGCATTAAAAAACGCACGGTGACTATAAATACGGTGATCTCATCTGGATTTGGTCACGTGATCATTTTCGAGCGCAGCGCACGTGCAGTTGTGGCGAGGGCACTTCCAGAAATTCTGGATCCATGCGATTTTGGAGCCAATGTAAAGTCTATGGGGAAATGGTTCATTTTTATTTGTTTTTCTTATCACACCTAAACTTTCAAGTTTGAGAGAGAGAGAGAGAGAGAGAGAGAGAGAGAGAGAGGGGGGGGACGGGGACGGGGACGGGGACGGGGACGGGGACGGGCAGTGGCGCGGGAACCGGGGGGGCTAGGGGGGGCTGAGCCCCCCCCAGCTTTTCGGCTGGGGGGGCTCGTAATGTATTTGAGCCCCCCCCCCCCCCCAGCTGGAGGAATCGAAATCGGAAATCTACCAACATAATTTCATAGATTCATACATAGGCGTGGGAACCGGGGGAGGGGGCAGTGGGGGAAGCTTGCCCCCACAACTCTGCGGCCGTGGGGGCGGTGCCCCACAACGTTTCATGAGGCCAGGAACCGGTGGGCAGCTTGTCCTCCCCAAATTAGGGGTTGTGGGTCACAAAGGAAGAAAGCATGTAAGTGAAAAATCCACCTATTTCACTGGCTCGGCAACTCATTTGGCAGATTAAAACCTTTACTCCAGGTTGCCAAAACGGTAGTTCTTCACTCAGCTGAGACGGAATACCTCACTTTTTGAAAATATTTTCGTTTTTTTTTTTGTTGTTGAAAAGGCCAAGGTCTGAAAAATAAGTGGCCTAAAACCGGTGAGAAAACTAGATTTGGGGGTACCCTAGGTTGATTTCTATTATGGTTCAGCCCCCCCAGTCTGGAAGAAGTTCCCGTGCCACTGGGGACGGGGACGGAGACGGAGAGAGAGAGAGAGAGAGAGAGAGAGAGAGAGAGAGAGAGAGAGAGAGAGAGAGAGAGAGAGAGGAGAGAGAGAGAGAGGAGAGAGAGAGAGGAGAGAGAGAGAGAGAGAGAGAGAGAGTCCCCAGATATTCTACGTTAAATTAACTTCTTCCCTTCTCTCATTACTCCATTTTTTGCTCGCCTCTAATACAAGGTTAGGAAGACGACTCTCACCTATTTTCCTCACGACGCGGGCCATTTTGCGCGTGGCAGAGACGCGGCTGTTTTTTCTCCAGGCGTTCCAGGCGGTTGCGTCTGATTTATTGCAGTCCGTAACGGCTTAGTAAGCATTATGATTCCTCAAATGCCCAGGTCATTCGTGCAAGTGTGGCACGATTTTGTCAAAATTCGGAGAAAGATAGGGTAACTGTGGGGAAGACGCACCCCTGGGTTAAACGCCTCCCCTAAAAAAATCGTATTTCTTATCGACGGATAGGTGTTTTATCCTGTCTTTCAGAACAGTCAGCTGCTTGTTTACGTAGGTCTCTATTTCCGGTTTTGCGTCTTGAGGAGCAGCGTGGGTAGGTGCTGATGTTGGTTTTGGGTGTTGTTTTTGTTGTTTTTACAGAAGATTCCTAACATTTTGATGCCCTCTTTATATCACAAAACTTGCTATTGTGCACATCACTCAAAACTGCGTTTTATTGTCATTCTGTTGAACGTATTACCCTGCGGCGTTAGTGGCGCGTTTTTTTGTCAATATTTTGTTGACCGGAAATGGAGTGGATGGGGCAGGACGCCTACTCGATGCATGGGGCAAGACGCCCCCAGTTTTCTGAAAGGGGGGCGTTTTGCACGGTGGTGAGAGTGCAGGGTAGCGCCCTGTAGGTCGGGGCCGAAAAGGCCTCTCCCTGTCCTTTTTTGCTGATATATCCTAAACGACTGCAGATATCGTCACCAAACTTTCAGGACTCCTCCGGGCATCGATTTTACACATTGCAGCAAAATTGTATTCCAAAGGCTATGAAAGGTTGACCACAAATGACGTCAGAATGACGTCAAGTTCTGCCATGTTCATCATTTTCTGTTGATGGATGGGGTGGGGGCGCTTTGCACATGGGTGTGGGCGTATTACCCAGGGTATGGGGCAAAACGCCCTTTTGTAAGGGTATGGGAAAACCTTTTTTGGGGGTTAAATACCACACGCAGGTGTCTTTTCTTGGTCTCAAAGCGTAGTAAAAAGAATGAGCTACATGATGGTGCCCAAAGGTTTAAGTAATCTGTGTTGGGTTGAGTGTCAGAAGGTTTCGCGCTTATGGGGGGCGTTTTTGACCTATTCACCCTACTCCATAAAAACAAGCTGGGTTAAATTTGGCAGCAACTCCATGCACTATTAGCTGATTTTCCGTCTTTGTTGTCGGATGCCAATGCATGCCGCTTGACTTCTTAAATCATTTATCGCATAACGAATTAGGAAAATAAAATCGGCAATATCTTTGTCTGAATGTGGCAAAACTCTTGAAAAGCATGCTTGAAAAGTATAGTTGTTTTACTGGAACTGACTTGCTCCTGCGCGTGCTCATCGTTTTGTGCCAAGATTGAAATAAATTTCATTGTGCCTTTATGCTTGTTTGTTTTCCTTGAACATCCGAGATGCGACTCCCTAGTATCGGATTCTTTAGCCAGACAATGCTGAATTTTGCCTTTGTGAAGCATCCTCATTTCCATTTTCGCCACGGTGTTTGCAATGCTTGCCTGGTGACTAACTTAATTACCAAAGTGAATTAAACTCGAGCCTCATAACTCACAATGTCAAACGTTGGAACTTCAACACATAAAGCGCTAAAATCAGACGAGGGTGCGAGAAACTTTCCGTATGCCTGACTCCCTCGTGTGACGTTTTTCGTAAGGAAGTGTAAAACTCTCGGAACGACTGCAGCATTCAAGAGTTAATGAATTCATAATGACAAGGGTGAGGGAACCGAGAACTGATTAAAATCTCACTCTACACGGTGAAAGCAGAAGGTAATTCAGAAAACGTCCAGAATGCATCACTTGCTATGCGTGCACCGGTCGCTTTTATCACGTTGCAACTCCTAACCCTACTCCCGCGCTTCTAATTAGGGTCAGAGACGGAGCACCACGCATGGTTGCCATCAAATAATGCCCGATGTGATGCACGTCCCATAATGACGAACAACAAAGGAGCAGCGTTCAATGGTGGTCCACAATAACGACCGCCTAATGTCGTGCCGTCAGCACCACACAATCAGCCGAGGGGCCCGGCAACCGCCGAATTTCGGTAATCATATTATTCGGCCACTCCCTCACACGGAGCCGTGACAATGCAGAGACAATCCAATGTTGTTACCAAAGGGTGAACTATTGATTCTTATACTTTCAACGTCATTCATCAATAAATAAAGAAAAGGGTCACGCAAGAATGTGCGCAAATAAGGTCAGCAAGACCAGCAGCATCCACCAGCATTTTTTGGCCTCGTTTTCTATCTCCGCTAAGTGAGTCCTCCCCACTGTCGCTTCTCACACCACTTTACTCCCACTGCTCAATCTCCGTGCCCGGAGCGGCCGGGTCGGGGGTGCGCGGTTTTCAGTTTCCGCCGTCCAGCCGCGGGTCGGGCACAGCAATCGATGGGCCGCCGCCGCCGGTCGTCGCGTCGGCACGGTAGCGGAGGCCGGTTAGCCACGGCGGAAGAGGAAAAGTTAACGGCTCACGGCGGGGCGACCGCACAACTTCCGTGGTTCAGCGCCCAGCCAGGAACGCTGATTGGAAAATACGTGGCAGTGAGAGGCCTGCCGACGAAGAGAGCCAGTAACTTGGGCGAGTACCGAGGCGAGTCTGCTGCACCAGGATGAATGCTCTGGAGACATTCAAAGAGTGATACGTATGCTTACACCTAATTACGGTGGTGGTTAGCTAGTAATTAGTGTTAGTGTTAGTAATTAGGTATTAGTGTTAATGACAGCCTATTTAGAGACGCTATTTTTTAATGAAAGATCGCAAGCCGGTGTTTAACATTTGCCGGTGCTAAATTATTATGCCCCTTCAGGGCAAATTAAGATCAGTTTACTCATCCACACATATACCCGAAACACTATCCAACATTATAGTTATCACACCCCAATAGAGATACAGCGAATCGGGGTCTAATACAGACATAGCGAATCCCATTTGCTGCTAGAAATAAAGGTAGCAATATCAGCTAATGCAAAAAGTTATTATACACCAGAATACCACTGCTACATATAGCACTAACCAGGCGCGCTATTTATGTCGACATTATGTCGGCACTGAGGCGCCTGCTTTCAGCGGATAAGCGGAACAAATGGTAGCCATTAACATGTGGTATGCAGATCGGGAGCGACGCTGCAAATGTAGCCGCCAGCACAAATGAGCGCGGCCGACGACGATCTCGGTGGCACGGCTGGAAATGGCGCGTAATCCCCAGCGACTCGCAGAGGCAACAGGAATCTTCTGCGGTATTCAGCAGTGTTTGATGAGCATTTTTGCTTTGTTAGAAAAAGCGGAAGATGAAATAAGATGTCTTTTATTGTTTTGCGTGTAGTAAATGCACCAAACTAGCATTTTTTTTTTGCATTTGGGTCAATCCAATTTCGTTTCGCTTCACTTGTTTTCAGCATGGTTGACCGTTGACCGCCAGCCACAGTATTACCAGCACCAAACTCGCGCTGAATTGACTCAGGTCGGCGGGCCGAGAGGCGACTTTTATAACCTCACCCGGCACCTGGCGGCGGTGTGGGGCGCGGTTTACGAGGGCTGTCCGCCGGCCGCGCTCGCCATTTGACCCCAGAGGCACGCGCTGTGTGGAACATACCGGCGGCTAAAAAAGGGAGCGCGATCGCTGTCTGTGATTTACCGTCTCTCGGCGCCGTGGGTCGGGCATACCAAGTGTTGTTTGTTAGAGATTCTGACCAGAGTTTGGCTTGAAATTGCTGACGTCAGCACAGTACTTAGACGGTATACGAATAATTGAATAGCCCTGTTTTCGCCAGGTGCATGCGAGATGAATACCTGAGATGGGAGCATTGAGTTAAAATATGTTTTTGACAGCGTCAGAATGACCGAGTCCTTGCTAAATAACTATGAATTTAAATATTCTAGGAAGTGAAAAGTGAAATAACTCAAGTAATGTAATTCATAACTGCGTCGCTCTACACATCCATTGTACCTATGTTACAACGCTTTTTGTCACGACGCTTTATTAGATTGGCCATAGATAACATGAATCGATTGGCACTGGCCTTCAGAGCAAACTTTTGTTAGATGCTACCCCATGCTAGCAAATGCCCTTCCTATTGCAAAGTTCACAATATTGTTCTGTGTCCAGCCTTTTGAGATAGCTGCTAGTGGAATGGAATTGCCTCCGCCCGTAATGCGGGCTGAATATCAGAGTCGGCTTCCCTGCGATGGTAGACTGTACCGCATGTCCCGCCTGCTCCGCGGTACAGTCGCCCTGCAGGCACGGGCGGCCGCCCATTGCCGGAGAGTTACCTTACCAGTACCTAATGCCTAAAGGGAATACTGCACCCATCGGAGAACTTGTCAGACAATCGAGGGCGCAGGGACAGTCTGCATTTGGCAATTTTGACATTTTGACTATGTTTGATATAAACGATAAGAACTATGCGCATTGAACAATTAACATAGATTAGCATAGTAATTTGAAGAAACCATCGCACTGTGATGAATACATTGGAATGCATATAATTCGCTTTTCAAACAAATATTCAGCTTAGCTTGAAACTGCAGGTGTCATTTTCAGCTTTATTGGCCTCCATGGTGCAGTGAGCAGTACATGGGCATCATAATCTCAGCTTCAGAATTGTCAGTTCAATCCCCACTGTCCTCACGATCTTCACAAGTTAGCCCCCTCCCCCCAAAAAAAGAAATCCTCACTTAGGCTGTGATTATTTGCTGTGATAAAATTTAGTCTCGTACAATGTGCATTGATCTGTGCAATGCACATGCCACGCACAATGTTACGCAAAAACGAAGGATCTATGAACCGAATCAAATGCGAATAAAATTTTAAAGACCCAGTCGTGAGTTTAAGGCCAGCTTAGCTAACAGAAGTATGTACCGCGTGGGTGTGTTCGCTGCTGGAGCAGCCTCCCACACCATCGTCTGGCCCCCGGCGCCACTGACCTCACTCGCCACCGAGCGCTGCCCACGTGCAGGCATTTCTGACAGAACGAGCGCACATAGACCCCACCGCGGTGTTGAGCCGAGCGCCCATTCAGACTCGGCGAGGTGAAATGAAACGAGCCGACGTGCCAGAGCGCGAGAGCTGGGTAGGGTGTTCGGTGCAGAAAACAATTTGCCAACGATATCGAAGTAGATACCTAGAGAAGATGTTTGAATTATTTCATTTAGCAAAAATCGATGCGTAGTCAACTACCACATAGCTTAAAAGCTGCGTCTGCGCGGAGTGGTAGAAACGAAATGACTGGCCCTTGCATGGTGGAATGGCTGTCCTGTTGCTCCAGGGGGATGCCCGCCGAGCCGTCTAGCGTTATTCTACGCTCTTTGCCTTAGCTGCTGGGGCATTCCACGATAGATCGTACCACTTTTTTCCAATTTGACACCCTCATCTCTCGGAATTTGACGAGAATTGGTCTCAGGGGTAATCAGGGGCTCTGAATCCACCTGTAACAATTTCAGGCTTATCAGATAAGTATTTTTTGAGTTATGGTGTATAACATTTTTTGGATCTTGCTTTGCAGCGCTAAGTTTGGCGGGCTGTAACTCTGAGACGGATTATTCAAATGCCAAATGTTATATAACATTGAACTTGCAATGAAACAGTGATTAATATGTATTTTTGAAATTTCGAAAAATACGCTATTTTTGATATAATACATATCGAGTTTTCTTTCATTTGTATTTTTTGGACTTTGGGACCAAATTTTTTTGAATTTTTATTTCTTTAAAAAAATATTTGGTTCATTGTTAAGAAGCATGCAAAAAATTAGGAAGGTGTTCTTTCTATAAATGTATTTATTTTACGTCACGATAAGGGTTTCGAATAGTGATTTCGGGAGGTGAGCTTTCAAATGGCGTGGTAAAGCTGCCTAGTGACATCACGGGTTACTGAAATTTCAATTCAAGTCTGAGTCATCTGAAAAAAGTGAAAAGAGGGTTCATTCAACCCTCTTTCCTATAAGTGCGAGGGTGAAAAAGGCTGTTTGGTTCTGACATTGTTTTGGACGCCAATGACCATAGCTGTCCAAGATGAAAGTTACAGGACGCATACATGGTGTCCTCCAGAGGTCTCACAACTTGTATATCTGGGAATTTTTCAAGGTTACATGATGTCAGGTCGGTCACGTGACATCACTGTTATAAATCAATGGGGAAATATAAAAACTGTTATTTTGGCGCCGAGAATGATCCAAAACTATCCCACGTACATGGTATCGTGATTTCATGCACTCCTTGCAAAGTCCAATGCTTTACTTTTGCATTGTTAACCTTGCGTGACGTCATTTATGACGTCACTAGGGTCGCACGAGTTTTTCGTCAATAACTCCCGATCAAATCGAGCTAGAGAGTCGGGAAAGCCACCAATGGACTCAGGAAGACCTTCCGAATCGAATGATATGCCATATGATACCCTTTGCCCAGCTTCGTGACCTGAGGGACTCTGACCTGACCTTGACCCGAGGTCAACTACTTAAGTTGACTTCACCCTAGCAAAAAGTATACCATTCGATGCACCTGAGCTAGGCGAACACAATGATGCCAAAATCGCGGCTCTGCGGCCATTTTTTGCGAAGTTATTTACTAAAAACTGAACCCGTAACTTCAGTCACGTGACCTGACCTCAGACGCTACCGGTTAACCTGAGACCTTAAAATCGGGTACCAATCGCTGCGACTTGTAACGGCACACACGCTCGTTTTTTCCGCGAGGCTCTAGCTCTGCTAGAAGCGAAACGGCGTGCTGGGGTCGTATCAACCCCTCCGAAACCCATTTTGTTTGCGGGAAAATAAGGAACTTATAGAAAGAACACCTTTCTAATTTTTTGCATGTCGATTTGCAATGACATGAAGATTATTTTGAAAAAATAAAAATGTGAAAAATTTTGGTCCCAAAAGTCATTAGAGGCAAATGAAAAAAGATTAAGGTTTTTGCTCAACAATGAAATTTTTTCTTTGGAATTTTTAAATAGAAATATTAATTTTTGATTCACCGTAAGCTTAGTGTTGTTTACTTTTTGTTGGTTGCTTAATCCGTTCTTGAGTTATAGTCCATCAAACTCACCGTTACATACCGAAGTTAAAAAAATGTAATGCAATATAACTCAAAAAGTTTTGATCTGAGAAGTCTGATATTTTGCCAGGCGTCTTTGGGGCCTATGATTACCCCTAGGACCGATTTTCATTAAAATCTGAGAGATGAGGGTGACGGGCCTGGTACGATCTATCGTGGAATGCCCCTGCTTCCAAACACCCCTTCCATCACACAGAGCTGGTTGGGCTACATCCATATACGAGGCTCGTACCAGGCTCTTTTCCAGCACGCAGCTGATCGGTGAGCCCCATATTCGCAGAGCCAACACTCGTGGGACTTGACCCACATTCTGCAAACGATCGCTCCCCCAGCTACCTCTGAATGGAACCCTTCAGCTGCTGACGAAACCAGTCCGCCTTATTGTCCCTCCTGCCGGCAGCGGCGACCGAAACAAGACGTTATTGAGCTCAATGGGCTGAGAAAGTGATTTCACGGCCCGCGAACGGGCCTGATAGAGTCGTTCCCGGTAACTACACGGCATCGTTCTGAGGTCGCACCGGTGCGCCGCAGACGACCCGGGCAGGTCACGTCCCCGGTCTCTGGAGTGGGGCGCGCTCAGACCGGTCCCAGCCCAGTGACCCAGCGCGCGGACCGATCGATGACGGCCAGCCCAGAGCGGCACACCCGCCGGCACGGGCATCAATTACCCGGCTATGGTTTATACCCTGCGCCGAGAGCAGAGAGACGTCACAGCCGGCCGACTGGCACTCGGTCGTACGTCTCATGTCCGGCTGCGCCGACTGGGGCTTTTGTGCGAGCGTCTAGATCAAAAGGATTAAATGGAAACGGTCTAATGTACTGGACGGGCGCTGGTGGAACAGGTCATAAATACTGGTCAGAAATGCCAGAGATGTCGGCCTCAGCAATCCAACTCACAGAGGCCTACGTCAATGGCGGATTCGGTTTCAGATTATATTGTTGGCGATGCGCAGAAGATACCGTGGGGACTCAGGGACTTGCTTAACCCACGAGCCGCTGGGGGGGGGGGGGGCATAAAGTTGCCCCCCTTTACGTTTTGTGAAATATCTCCGAAACCTGATGAGCTACGAACGTGAAACTTGGCATAGCTTCAAATGAATACCTAGGCAATGTTTGAGGAAAGTTTGGTGGTTGTAGCACCTAAGATGACGTCACAGTGACGTCATAAAGTTTTGTCGTTTTCCGATATCGACCGTTTCTGATGACGCTGAGCATGAAACTCGACTGTAAATGAACTAGACAGCACCTGCTGTCACCCTAAAACATCTTACTACACTTCCATCTAGTTTCTGACCAATAATCGGCCCTTTATATTTGGTCCCATATATGTGATGTATCGTGAGGAATATGAGAGTCGCAAATCTATAATTTCACTTATGACGTCACTGTGACGTCATTTCAAATGGGATCGACACCAAATTTGGACACAACCTCGGCTAGGTATTCAGGAAGATGTGTGCAAAGTTTCGCTTCTCTATCTCTTCGCGTTGCGATGATATCGTCGCAGAAGTAAAGGGGGGGCAACTTTATGCCCCCCCCCCCCAGCGGCCGGCGGGTGGCGCGGAGGCCCAGCGGCCGCCGGGTTAAATCCGCAATTTAATGAAGCTTTGCCAGGGCTCTTCCAACCATAGAATGTACAAGTGTAAATGTACAAATGTGCTGTAAGTAAAGGATGGAACCGTGTGAATATTTTGCCAGTGGCAGCATTCATGCACAGCACCAGACTGTGCTAACCTGAAAATACCACGCAGCTGAGAGCAAAAGAAAAACAACATCCAGAAACCTCACCATATCAACCGGTCTAGAAGCAACACAAGACTATTGCACAGAAGAGCGGCAATAAATCGCCTGGACTGCAAAGCGGCTCCTGCGAATGGCATTAGAACACGAACTGAATACTGGCGCGGGAGATACAAAACGACGCGGAACTGGGTCGATCGATGACGCCGAGGCTGCGAACAGCTGATGTAAATGGTGTTTAAGAGAGTCGTGGCCGCCGACTGAAGGATCCCCAAGACAGCGCAGACGAAACAAACAACCCGGCCGGGGAGCCGGACCAGCCACTTCCGCGCCAGTGTTTGTGCAGCGACTAAACACTGAACAAACAGGAGCGGAATTGGCGCGGGCCACTGCGGGATTGTCTCCCAGTGGTAACATGCAAGGAGCTTCACGCGAACTACGATGAAACCTACGACATAAAATTAAATGCGAACTTGCTGATAACATTTAGCCGATTCATTTTTTTTTGCCGCACTTTGACAACTATTCGTGCGACATTTGTCTACCATTTTGCTGTTCGCATTGCCCAATTTTCATGCTAAGTTATAATGTAGGCATGTGTTTATGGTGAGTGTTTTATACATTTCATGCGTAGTGAGCAGACATATGAAACAACTGTTTCTGATTTAAGGTCAATGCCTACCTACTAAGAGAGCTGATTAAAATATGAATATAATAAAACCACCGTGCACTGACTGAGATCGAGCTCATCCATAACTGAACGCGACGCAAACGACACGAATACCCGGTCGTTGCAGCAATGCCACTGTGCAGCACCGACACTGCATACATACTGTATGTACCCGGAAGTAGGATCGCGTGACGGTCTGTATCTAATCCCGAGGAGTGAGAGGGTACTCTCAGGTGGGGGGGGGGGGGGGTGTATGTCGGGGGATCGATCGCCAGTGGACACAGACCGGGGTCGCGAGTCGTGGGCGTGGCTAATGTAAGTCGTCTGCACGGTTACCACGCTAATTAGGATTACTTGTGATCGCTAGGGAGCTTGGGATGAAGTAGTGGAGTTTGGATGCTAGAATAGAGGTACTGATGATTACTGGTTAATTGTGTTCATGTTTTATCAGTATGGAGAAGGTAATCGAGATACTATGTTTTATTGTAATGCCAGTGATATGTCTTTCTAACTGAAATGCATAAACCATTTAATCAGCATGAAACACGTCATCGTTCATCAAAACCTATCACAGAATATTAGGCATTCTGACTTGAGTGTTCAGTGTTCATGTTCTGAATCAAGGCAAGCAAACAACTATACACAATAATGCATTGTGCATCAACTGTCAACTTCCGGTGAGCAGAGCCTCTCCCTACCGATTCTCTACTTCATGTTGTCCTGATATCTGCCTCCCCCTCCTCTCCATCCCCTTACGCCCCCATTCACCCCCCCCCCCCCCAGATCCAGCCACTCCCACACCATTTATCGTGCGCCGTGCGACAGGCTCGCCACGACCACTCATGCGCGAGTCACGCGTGACAGTGGGGCATGGGCGTCCTGCCAGCCCGCGCGGCAAAGCGGGGCTCTTTCAGTCACCCAGGGACGGAGGTAGGAGGCGTGATCGTGATAACGTGCTGAGATTGCGGAGAGGGGAGAGAAGGAAGAGGAGGAGAGGGAGAGGAGGGATGGATGGAAGACGGTGTGCGTTGCGTATGATGAAATGTAGGACCGATGAGACGATGAGATTGACGGTCTTGACTTTTGTCGAATATCTGATATGTTAATTCATGCTGAAACGGGGGTCAGCGGTCAAAATAAACCGTCATAACTGATGCACAATATTACTCGGGACGGAGTTCCGAAAAGTATCCGTCTGCTTCGTGGATAAAGTCGGTGCACATAAAAGCAAAGCATGATGTATAAATAAGAAATACCTGTTGCTTCTTGACTCAAGTAATGTGTCGCCAGGTCTCGATCCTCAAAACCTCTGTTTGTTTGTTTGTTTGTTTGTTTTTTGTTCGAGTAACTTCACTAAATTCGATATCGAGGGCTCGAGGGCTAAGAAGCTCTTCACGAGGACAGACAAAAACAAACGCAATTTCTGCTGCAGCTTACATTTGCGATTCCTAAGAAATGACTCAGATGTCTGCTTGTTAACTCATAGCATGTGATTTCCCCGGCATTTGTCATATAGATGGAATCTTCAGCATACTGCTGTCAGCTCTAAAAAGAATTGTACATACCTATTCGCTGGCTGATGTTTGTCAATTCAAGTCTTGAATCAGATCGCTCTTCACGGCCCTCCTCCCACAACACAGTGTAACCGGATCGGTTCGCGGACGATCGCTATTTGCGATGGGTTGTGTTGAATTTAACACCAAAGACGCCTCGTAGGTCAAGTGACAGTGCTGGGGCCTGACGAGCGGTTACTGGTTAGGACGAGCACACCAGATGCGAACCATCAAAGAAACTTGAGAGGGGATGAGTAATCTGAGTGTGATGGACGCTGGGAGATGCGCGCCGCGGGAGAGAGGGCTCGGGTGTTAGTTCTGTCACGTGTCTCAATTGGCCCGCGACGCCTCGAAACTCTCCATTCGTGTGGTCGGAATGGAGGTCAGCGGTGGTGCTGCACTGCATCTCCTGGGCGTCACATTCGGTCGTCTCCTGCACTTTGGCGCCCACTGCGACGAGCTGCGTAAAGAAGGTGCGCCCCCATACCGCCCACCTCCGGCATGACTGGTAGGAGCTGGGGCCTGACTGACCGGCAACTGAGAGCTGTCGCGAAAGGCTATGTTCGGGGCGATGTGGAGTACTCGGCGGGTGCATGGCTGCCTGCGGCGTCAGAGAACCATCCCGTGCTAGTCGACCGGGCGCCTGCCGCCAGGGTGGTGACGGGCTGCCTGGTGTCGACGCCGTCGCACGCTCTAATGGCGGAGGCGGGGCTCGCAGCCAAACACCTGTGCCGCGACATCATAGCGGCACACCAGCTAGCTACTGGCGGCCTCTCTGCCTGTAGAAGACCCGCTCAGAACGGCCTGGCGGAGACGTAACCGCCAAGACGTCCGGCGACAACCTCCGGCTGGTGGACAGAAGCCAAGGGGTGCCCGCTCGCCTGTCGCCGAAGGGTGAGCCTCTCATCATCGAGGAGCGGCTCCACTTCACCGGCCCACCATGGCAGGACGGCGGAGAGGTGTCCTTCCACCCCCCCCCCCCCCCCCAGAGTTGAGAGGGGCGACTTAGGAGTGTCTGGCGTTACTAGCGGCGGACGCCTCCTGGATCTGATCGGACGGCTCCGCCGAAGAGCGTGAGTACCGCGGCGGAGGGGGAGCCCTGATTGTGACCCCCCGAGGTTCAAGTGTCGCAGTCGGCCGCCTCTACTCAAGTACACGACGAGAGGTCTTTGTACTCGGGGCCGCGCTGGAAGACCTGATCTCAGTGCCAAACCGGGACATGACGCCCCCGGTCACCATCTGCTTAGAGTTTAAGGTGGCACTGGCCGTCCTGAAGAACGGCTCTGCGGTGCAAGTGATGCCAGTGGCAGCCGACATCTGGAACATCCTGCAAGGTATCAGCGCTCCTAGCCAGCCCATCCAGCTGCAATGGGTACCGGCGCATTGCGGGCTTTCACTGAATGAGTTCGATGAATTGAGGGCCGATGAGCTCGCCAAGGAGGCCAGTGTTCTTCAAGACGACACCCCGATCGACATCGTCACGGGAGAGTGGCTGTCCGCTCCGCTTCTACGCATTGGAAGGAGGCCTGGCCGGACGGGCGGCCCAAGGCCATCTGGGTTCCCGTCTCCCGGGCCTGGCGCGGTGGCGCATACGACGCCCGGCCGTATGCGACCAGTGCAGCTCCGTGGAGTGTCCGGTCGGGCCGCACTCTGCCAAGTGTGCCGAAAAGATGCGGACACTCAACGGACCGTCCTGCTGCGCTGCCCGGCGCGCTGGCGGGGCGACGCTTCTATTTATAATATACCGTTTGTTGGAATGCGTCCACCGCGAGGGTGCTCAGGCCTCGATGGCGCAGTAGGCAGCGCGTGAGTCTCATAATCTCAAGGTCGTGAGTTCGATCCTCACTCGGGGCAGAGTTTTGTTTGACGGCACAGAATCTCGTATCTTCCTCAGACTTCAGAGCCGCTTGACTATGTGCTACGTGTACTCAACTTTATTCTCATAATGAATACGCAAGCAAACAAATGGAACTATGAGATCAGCCTTATTCCTATTATGATCCACTTAACGGCCCAGCAGGGCGCGGGTTAAGATGCGTGGCAGCATATTGGGCGTGCGAGCCACCGTCCCAAAGTAACGTGAATTGTCAACAGCAATGCAAAGAAGTCTGTTATTGCTCAGATTTTGCTTTTTAAGGAATTAACAAGTGATACGGTACGTTAAGAAGGCAAATGTATTCTTGAAATGGATTGTTTCGAGGCAACTAACCGGAATCATTCAGTCTTTTCTCAGCTATGTTTGACTTATTTTCTGTACCATCGACACAGACCACCGCAGCAGCCGCACCGATGCTGCACTGAAACTTTCCGCCCCGAAAACATGGGATAGCTCACCCCGATCGTGTGCAATAAGACCACGCGCTTGTAACTTCCCACTGCCCAGCCGGCCGCCCGGCAGATGCCGTGGCGCGCGGTGCCGATAAGGCGCTGCCGCCCGTGCGCGGCGTCGAATTCTCGCCCTTATTGACACCGGCCGGTCGGCGGGCGTAACATGGTCCTCTTTAAGCCGTTTGAGGAGCCCCTAACAGTTAATACTTTTCAGAAAAATGGGCATCATTGGACTCAGAAAAGAATACAGCACCACATGAGCCATGAGCCCGTATACTTTTCCAAAATTCGGTTTTTTTGAACAACCCTAATCTACATGAACCGCACAGTAATCTGAAACCGCGTTTCCAGTTTCAACCAAAAGCAAACTGAAAACTGAGAACGGGCGCTCCAGAAAGCGTCGGCAGATATATAGCCGCAGGCTACGCTGGGTCGTCGGTGCTGGTTCTCGGTGTCGCCGCCAGGGCGCTGTGTCCACGACCGCTGTCGTCCGTTGGAGCAGCTCAGTGCGTGTCGGGCACGGCGGGGGTACGCTGTACGCGGGTCTGTGCTGCCACTGAACACCTCGGTATGGTGGGCTGAACAGGATACAACATCAGGGAATATCGAAGTAGTGCAAGAGCTATAGTGACTAGTGCACAATGCTAAAAAACAACACACTATCCAAGCATACATCAAGATGGTTAGATGATGTTTGCATTGTGATATAAAGAGCAGAAATTTCAGTAGCTTAGATTCAGGTCCAGTCGGAAAGTCTGAGCCAGGTGCAAACTGTGATGCCACTGTAGCAGAATGAGTGTCTGCTGCCGAATGGACGCCATGAAACTGGATTTTCCGACTTCTGGACAGTTCGGAGAGGGTAAGGAACGGAAATAGTTTACGCTTGGAAACTTGGTCGTATTACGCGATAGGCGTTATCACAAGTGTATTCGCGGCCATTGGGGTGACGTAAGAAAAGAAGAAAACAACTGGCCCCAAGAACTTTAAATTATCAGTTAGCATGCACCTTTTCCTTGATGTATAGATAATTTACCATTAATTGTTAGAGAAAATTGCATTTAAAATCTTCCATTTATGCTTTTTTCATCGTTTGCACAATATGTTCTTTTACTAAGCTAGAAACACTAATTTGAAATAGTTCCCGCATCATCGTCAAGAACAATAGGGAAGGCTTGAAGTTAATACAATGATCTAAACGGTTTTGTAATCTATGTGAAGACACTTCTAAAATTGCCTGTAGAAATATTGAAGACAAAAGTTCAACTTTTTCACAAGAATGATGTCTATAAACCTGTTCAACGTGTGACAACTCAGCCGGTATTTCGTCGCCTACAGCCCAGCTTTCCCTAGTGACCGATAGAGGCGCTGCTATCGATGTCCGCCCGTGCCGCCTAACGGTAGTCTTGAAGTTTAACCTGGTCTTAGTCTCTATGTAGGGTAGACCGGGGCAAGTCGCCCCGCCGAGGTAAAACGCCTCACCGATGTTTCTCGGAAGTGGCAGGGTTCTGGGGAAACATCATCTCTTCTATAAAACATGCACTATATGATCATTATATGAGCAGACTGGAAAGAAATTGTGATGACTCTTTCGGGAGATATAATTAAAAATGTGTTTTTTGAGTGATTTTTATGTTTTGTTGTCAGATTATGAATCATGGCGTTCTTTTATGGTCCACATTAGGTTAACGACTTTTATGTATTTTGAACAACTATTGTCTAACGCTTATCATGCCGGGTTGGTTCGTGTTAAATTATGTCTTACTGGAGTGCAAGGCGTTGTTCTCTGACCGAACTACGTGATGGGGTAAAACGCCCCAGTAGGTCGCGGGGCAAAAAGCCCCTGGGGCGTTTTACCTCTTGTGTTGTTGGGGCTACCCACTTTCTAATGTTCGGTAGCTGGCGAACAGTAAGTTTCTATGCCTTTATGTGTATTTTTCTCAGCAAATGGATGGCAAAGGAAGTATTTTGTTAACATTTGCATTGCAATAATTTATTATTTGGTCTTCTGAGGTAGGTGAAAAACCTGCTCATACAACAGTGTCATATGCTGAGCACCTGACAGGATGGAATGTGCTAACTTCAGTGCCGTGCCTCCAGAGGTCTAACGGACCTCTCACATAAGATTTAGCCAACTACCATGTTAAATCTTTAACCCTATTCCTGGCGGGGGGGGGGCCTCAGGAGCCCCCCCCTGAGGTTTTTTGGTTATTTCTCCCAAACGCGTTGAGCTAGGAAGCTGAAATTTTCTGACTTTTCCTAAAAGGCTTCTACGCAACATGTCTGAAAATTTTGAGTTGATCTGACCTCAGGTCAGGTCACCAGAGGCGGTTTGGTGACCCTACCTCAAAAAAGTTTGCAATCACGCCAGAGCTAGAGTTTTTGACCGATCAATTTCTTCTCTTCAGGCTTTAGTTAGGGTACCAGTATGTGCAATTTGTATATCTCGGAATTTTGATATCGGTGACCTAAGGTCAGGTCAGTTTCGCGACCTCCCCATTATAAGTCAATGGGGGAAAAATCAACTCCCTGTTTTTACCACTAAAACGGGTTGGAATGGCCCCATATACCATACATGACTTCATATACGATCAACCTTCACTACCTTGAGGTCTGTTTTGCTGTTGGGCAGCTGTGAGGTCATGTGACGTCATCAAAGGTCACCAAAGGTTTTTGGCCAATAACTCCGTACAGGAACAAGATACAGACGCGTGGATGGTCTCATTGTGTTCAGCTCGTCAAGACGCATCGAATGATATACATGATGACCTCGAGGTCACGTGACCTGAGGTCAACCTTTGACCTTGACCTTTCGAGGTCAACATATATATCATTCGATGCGGATTGACGAGAGGATCACGATGATGCCCTTAGTTTGTTCCTATCTTGACTAATTCGAAAGTTATTCGAGAAAAACTCTCTCCATATCTAGCGCCGCCATTTTGACTTTTTCGACCCCTGTGACGTCATCTTTGACCTGACCTGAAAATGACCTTAGTAAAAATTGTAGATCTTGACCGTGCGTATCCGATGCCGTTTACCGTTTGTCGCTATCTTGCTTCGTTCTCGAGATCTCAGGGGGGGGCCGAATCGGCCCCCCCCCCCCCCCCGCCAGTTTCTTGTCCCGGCGGAGCCCGCCAGGAATAGGGTTAATCTAAGGTATGGGGCTACTTGCCCCAGGCCGTGGGGCGTTTTGCCCTGGGGTTGGGGCAAAATGCCCCATTTGCAGTTGCTTCACAAATCACTTCCTAGCTTGGAGTCCGATCAGAAGTGAATCAATTTGAGGGGTGCACTTTAAAGTAAAATGTCCAAAGAACGCATTGAGCACAAATTTGGCCTTTCAGGTGATGTGGGACAAAATTTATGTAGCAAAATAAATTATCTGGGGCGTCTTGCCCCAGGCTACCCTAATGTTAGCATTGTTTGTGTTTACTTGCATGTGTTTCCTCGTGTAAAAGAGGTGAAATTTTGATTATGCAAAATGTGTTGGTGAAATTTCGTCAGGTTTACGGATTTTCAAGTCTACGTCGACTTTGACGACCAAGGTTGTCAGCTCTTCTTTGATATTGTACCTAATAACATCTAGTCGTTGCTCTGCAATTGTTTCATGTTATGTGAAGCTTCTGCTGGATAATGGACTGATCGAGTTAGTCGAAGGTTAGAGTGTGCCCTCATATTGCTGGCGTTATGATCAAAAGTAGCCAGTTGATTTTAGCCAGATTTTCCAAGTTAAAAGTGAAAATTAAGTAATTTATTTTTCATAGTTAAACTCGAGAACACTGCTAACTCTAAGCGTGAAACTTTAACCCTCGCCGGACCTATTGGTTTTCTACATACGCGCCGGCCGAGGGGGGGGGGCGGGTACGACCCCCCCCCCCTCGCCGTTTCGCCCCTGGCGGAGCTAGCGCGTCGCGGAAAAAACGAGCGTGTGCGCCGTTACGAGACGCAGAGATTGGTACCAGATTTTAAGGTCCTAGGTCAACCGGTGACCTCTGAGGTCAGGTCAAGTGCCCAAGGGTACGGTTCAGTTTTTGGTGAATAACTTCACAAAAAACGGCCGCAGAGCCGCGATTTTGGCAGCATCGTGTTCGCCTCGCTCAGGCGCGTCGAATGATATACTTTTTGTCCGGGTCAGGTCAACATGGGGTGTTGACCTCAGGTCAAGGTCAGGTCAGCACCCCCAGGTCACGAAGTTGGTCGAAAGAGGTCATGTCGCATATCATTCGATTCGGCAGGTCTTCCTGAGTCCATTGGTGGCTTTTTCGACTCGCTAGCTCAATTTGATCAAGAGTTATTGACGAAAAACTAATATGACCTTGATGACGTCATAAATGACGTCACGCAAGGTCAACATTGCAAAAGTGACGCATCTAACCTTGCAAGGAGTGCATCAAATCACGATTCTGTGTGCTTGAGATAGTTGGAGATCGTTCCCGGCGCCAGAAAAGCAGTTTGAATTTTTCCCCATTGACTTATAATGGTGAGGTCACGAAAATGACCTGACCTCATATGACCTTTAGGAAAAATCCGAGATATACAAGTTGTGAGACTCATAATGGATACTAGATCCTGCAAGTTTCATTTCCCTGTGACATCTCCTCTGGCAGTGAGGGCGTTGCGAAGTTGCGACATCTGAAGACCGTGCAGAGGTTCACTTATGACGTCATAGGTCAGTGACCTGACCTTACCCAAAAATGCGGTTGGTGTCAAAAGATCCGGCTTGGATCAAAGGTCAGGTATGCCAAGTTTCAGCTCTCTATCGCCAGCGTGTTCAGAGCTATCGCGAAAAAACCCTATGGGGGGGGCGGCACCCGCCCCCCCCCCCCTCGGGCGGCGAGGGTTAACTCAACAATCGTTCATACTTCTATTGCCCTCTTTTTGATGTCGATGGGCTTTTTATTTCCGAATAAAATTGCACAACAACAAGCACACATAACACTCCAAAAGTGCCTCCCGTATTAACCCTCGCCAGGCGAGGGCCTTTTCCATGACACGGACGGCGAGGTGGGGGGTTGGTGCGACCCCCCTCGCGATTGGCTCCTATGGCACTTAGAAACGCCAAATTTACAGGGTAGGTGGGTACATAGGAGATCTCGCTCCTGTGAAAGTTTGGTGACTCTAAGTCAATATTTAGGGGGGTTTAGGGTATGAGTGCAAAAATTTTGCTAAAACATGTCAAAGGTTTTTCGCTTATAACTTTTTACCTAGTAAATATAGAGCAAAAATAAAAGCACCAGTGAACTCAAAACGTCCGTGCGCATCGAATGATATAACTTGTTACCAATTTAAGTGAACTCTGGAATTCAGTTGCCGCTAAGCTAGTCCAATTTTCCCCTGACCTTGTACTGGTTGTTGTGACTTGGTGACCTGACCTGAAAAGACTGGGACTTCAAATTTTCAGGAAAGGTGCGAAAATGCTGCTTCAGAGGGTATGCCAAATTTGGCGGCGCTACGCGCCGCCGCTTTTACGTTATTTGCGAAAAACCTTAGGGGGGGTTGCATCAACCCCCCTCGCCGGGCGAGGGTTAACCGTCTCCGTGGCCCATGTAACCCAGCCGCTATTCTAAATCACCAACAACTAACCTGCACCGGCACCGCTGCAGCACCGCCATATAGACACCACCATCGCCATCATCTCACCACTGGCGTCCACCACTGCAGTAATAACTGTCATAACCAGCAGCTGCCGTCGTACCTCGCCGGCTGCAGCACCTGACCCCAGCCGGTTCGATACCTGACCCCAGCTGTCCACCAGATCAGGCCAGACATTGACCATTGGAGGCGCTCCATCGCCACACCTCTCGCCATTTCTCCCAGCCGCCGCCGGCCCCGCTATCCCAAAACGGCGCACCGACCGCGGCCGATAGTCGACCTCCCCCCCCCCCTGCCCCCCCTCTGAACGCTCTCGATCTGCATATTCGAGCCGAGCGATCGGGAGGGTAGCCGTAAACTCGCGTCGAATTGGTGGCCGAATAGCGCTGAGGCCTCCGACGGCCCCGACGATATGGTGACTGTTGGAAACTTGGAGTGTGAGCTGCGGTGACGGACATCTATTCGTCGGAGCGTCTGCGTCAAGTTGTGTGGGGTTGACGATGGAGCCGTCGCCATTTGCATGTGAGTAGGCAGATGAGTCAGAGATTGTTTCTGCCCGCAGGCATGGTGATGCGACAGAAGCCAGAGGTGCGGCTGGGCCGGGTCCAGAGACTCAAACGAAGAATCAGCTCCAGTTTCAGGCGACTCGGTAAGTGATATGATACGATGCATTACTTTTTAGGTGCTACGATACGATAAGTGATGGGTAAGTGATAGAGATGCCACTTTTGAGCCCGCGAACCCGCTTTCTGCGGGTTTTCAAAACCCGCAGGGTTTTTGGCGGGTTCGAGAAGCAAAACTTGTCGTATGGCGGGTATTTGGCGGTCAGACTTAAAGGAAATAGTTCACTTTTTAACATGGGATTTGAACTGGAATAGCAGTTCCGTAGCTTGGGCTGAGACGAGCATAAATCAGGAGCTTTTGCAGCCCAACGATCACCCTAGGCAAAGATATTCTATTTCTCGTCCCGAAAAAGGTGTCTTGCGGTGAGGATGTGTACCTTGCATATATTTCCATCCAGTATGAAAAGAGCATGGGTCCCGAAAATTCTTCAGAAACTAGAGAAATTATCTACGAGAACTCTAGAGAAATTCTCGTACTGATCAATTAGGACATTCAGGGGAACATTATCAGATCGAGCAGCTCGTCCCGCCCGAACAAGTCGGGTTCAGAGAGAAGCGCGGGGTCGAGGACGTCATCGCCCGACTCACACAACAAGTCCAGGACGGGTGGCAGAAGAAGCCGTGTCCACCCTCCAAGAAGCAGGTTCCGGATGGCGAGGCGGCCCAGAAGTATGTGCTGGTAGCCTTTGACTTCGCTCGCGCGTACGACAAGGTGGACCACCGTCTCCTGAGAGCCCGCCTCGCAGAACTGGGGATCCCGGCCTGCGCCAACACCTGGGTGTGGCACTTTCTGCGAGATCGGAGAGCCTGTGTGGAGCTGAACGGCACGAGGAGCGAGGAACGGGTGTACCGAGCGGGACTGCCCCAGGGCAGTGTCCTCTCTCCGACCTTGTTTTTGTTGTGGTCGGCCCCACTCGCGTCAGCCCTCAGGCGTCTCCCAGGAACTACACCGTTCATGTTCGCGGACGACACCTCGGCCCTGTGCTCGGGCAACACCATCGCCGTGGCTCGGGAGCGGGCGCAGCTGGCGGCCACCTCGCTCGTCAGGTGGGCCCGCCGCAACAAGATGGAGGTCGCGGGCGAGAAGACCCAGCTCCTCGTCCTCTCCCAGAACCCCCGAGACGCCGCCGATTGCCACATCCGCGTGGCGGGCCAGCTGGTGGAAGGGGGAGCCGAGCTGAAGTTACTGGGAGTGACTCTCGACAGGACGCTGGGCTTCGGCGCACACTGTAGGAGCCTCCGCCGGCGCGTCCGACCCCGCACCGCCCAACTACGACGCCTCACCGGCCGCAGCTGGGGACTCAAGGAGCAGCAGTTGCGCGCCGTGGCCAATGGCTACGTGCGCGGCGCGCTGGAACATGCGGCTGCTGCCTGGCTGCCGGCAACGTCAAAAACCAACGTGGAACTACTGGACCGGGAGATGCGCGCCGCGGCCCGAGTGGTCACGGGCTGTATCCGCTCGGCGCCCCATCACGGCGTCATGGCTGAAGCCGGGATCCTCCCCGTATCGGCCAGGCGCCCTGCGCTGGCGGCGCGCATGATGGCGAAGGCCGCCGCCCTGCCGCCGGAGGACCCCCTGCATCAGCTCGCCATGGATGACCCACCGCGGCGGCTCAAGCTGATCACCGGCTGGCGGGAGGTGGGCCGAGAAGTCCTGCGGGAGCTGCGGGTAGAGCTGCCAGTCGAGCCCCTGCTACCGAAGAGGCCACCGCCGTGGACACCGAGCGGACCCATCACGTTCAACGTGGGGATCGGCGCTCTTCCCGCAGGGGCCGCCAACTCGACCAAGAGGGAGGCGGCGCTGCAGCATCTCGCGTCCCTGACACAGTGCGCCATCTGGGCATGGACCGATGGCTCAGCGAGCGGTGGAGTGCTCCGAGGAGGGGCTGGCGCCCTGGTCATCGGAGCGGACGACAGCCGCACCGAGCTTCGGATCCCGGCGGGCACCCTCTGCTCCAGTTTTAGAGCAGAGATGGTAGCCCTGCAGAAGACCCTGGAGCACATCATCGAGAACGAGAGTGGCACGGATCCGGTCATCATCTGCACGGACTCCATGTCGGCCGTGGCCGCCCTGAGGGAGGGCCCGTCGGCCCAGCGGTCTGCCCGAGGAGCGACGGTGTGGCAGCTGTTGCGGGAGGCGACAGCTGGGGACCGACCGGTCACCCTACAGTGGGTACCATCCCACTGCGGGATCCCGGGCAACGAGGCCGCCGACACACTGGCGAACGAAGCTGCGGCTCTGGCGCAGGAGGACGTCCCGCTCGACGTGGAGACCATCTACCGAGCAGCGGTCCGTACCGCAAGAGACCGCGCCGCCAGGGAGAGGCCGTCCTACCCGGACCCGGAACACAAGGCCGCGACCGGCTGGTACCGTGAGCTGATGGGCACAGGGTACCCACCGCCAATCTCCAACATGGACAGGACGAGCGCAATCGACGTCCACCAGATCCGAACTGGGCGATGGAGCGGCTCCGCCCAGTTCCTCCACGAGATAGGGAGGAACCCGTCCGTGGACTGCCCACGCCCCACAGTGCCGCAGTCTCGGCTGTATCGCGGCCCGCTGCAGGCTCTGTGGAGAGGAAGCCGACACACCGAGACACATCCTCCTGACATGTCCGGGGATGATGGGGGTCCGCCTCCGGACCCAGGCCATCGGCAACATACTGCCGACCCCAGAGGAGGTTCGGCGCAGCGATGCAGTGGCGGCCCTGGTGGCCGCCTTCAGGGCCCTCCAGAGCCACTAGGCTACACCGCGGCTTCGCCGCGGCTGCGGGGACCGACAACAACAACAACAAGCAGATCGCCCAAATGCCGGTGGCTGCGATAATTTCTCTGTTTCTGAAGAATTGTCGGGACCCATGCTCTTTTCATACTGGATCGCGTGTGCCTTACAGAAACTGAAAAGTTCTTCCTATATCAAAATATAGAAAAAAAATCTTTTGTTATGAAAAGGTTTTATTTTCTTTGCTGATTATTTTGAACATAAAAAATCATAAATCGTTGCAAAAAAAAAAATAATTTCGTGAAAGTGAACTATTTCCTTTAAGAACCTTTAATTTTTTTTAGATGCAAAACACAATGCCAAGTGCATTTGCTCAGGTTAACAATACAATATTGATCAAAACAACTTTTAAAACAGAACCAACTATAAAAAATATATATCATGGAAGCACATTTCAAATGCAAAACTGAAAACAACCAGCAATAGCATCCACAGTCTAGCAATGACCAAACCAGGGTACAAGCAATAAACTACAAAGCATAAATAAATGCTAATGAAAGCATCCCATAAAACATAAAAGAACCTGAAAGCAAACTTATAGGAAGCTGAACTGAAGTCCATGTGCAGTGTGCACTAGATATACATTATGGAAGAACCCAGAATCAGAGCAAATGCCACATGTTACTTTATTTGCGTCTGGTCGACATAAAAAAGAGCTATCAGCTAAACAAAATTTGATGCAAATTTATTGATTACCTATCCTATTCTATGTTCTGTCCCACCCTATATTACGAAAATAGCACATCAATTACCCTTACTGTTACAAAAAATCAAAATATTGACTGGCATGCGGCCCAAACATAACGCAATACAATACTGGCGCACTTCCGACATTCTGACAAGGATTGGCATTTGACTGCGTCAATTTTGGTCTCTGAGGCGAAGGAAAGCTGTCATTGATGATGCAATAATAATTTTACAATCAATTTTTCTGTCTTGGTTTTTGAATGCCTCAAAATAGCAGTTATACATGTTACAAAACCACGTAGCTGGTCGCATTTATTTCTTTTGTCTTTTTACGTCCTTATTATTTGTATGCCGAGACAGGACCAGGCGGAGAGCATTACCAAGACCATCTATAAAATTATTACATTTAATTTAGTATTTACTGTCTCTTTATTTCTTAACCGGTGATTAACCTCTGAATTGTAAAACTTAAGCTGTTGTGTAAAATAATTTTATCAAAATGGCACATGAATATGCATTATACAACGGTGTTTTCGCAATAATAAGTTCGCACTAACTACGGCTGCAATAATTTAGTCGCTGTAACATTCCTTGCAATCAGCTGTTGGAGACGCTTCTGACGCATGTTTTCAGAAATGCGTGGTTCATTGGACGACGGTGAAAACAGGGCGCCTGGGGCGATTTGATCAAGGTTCGTGAAATTTACACGTGACGTTTAGCATCGTAGAAGGCCCACGGAGGGGGAGAAGTTCCAAATGTCACGTGACTAATATGCCCTCCGGCGCCCTGTTTTCACCGGCGTCCGGTTCATTGGTGGTTAGTTGGTTTTAGCTGGGATTTTGCAGGATTTGTTTTGTGTAGATCGACTGGATGCTCATTATTCACCGTGTCACTATTTATTTTTAACTGGAAATCGCATATCTTTTTATATCAACATTCATTTTTATAGCAATATCATTCCAGAAGCCTAACATTGAGAGGGAGCCAGAGTGAAATTTTGATCCTCAGCCAATGCTGAAGGGTAAGGTGAGAGAAAGATTTTACTGGACTCTTTTCAGAAAGGAATTTCAAATGTATTGATGCATTATTCATTTTCCACTATCCAGTGTGCACTTCCTGAGGACTTAGCATAGCAATTTCAAGTCCTTACTATTTGATTGGCTGTCTTTTTCCGCACAGCAATGAAGCAAGTAAGGTTTATATAGCTCTAGCATTGACCCAGCTGGATTTTTTTCTTGCAAAAGCAGGTTTTTGAAATTGCGGTTTTTTTGCGGGTTCGGCTCAGCCAAAATCAGCTTGCGGGTAGTTGTGGTTGGGCGAGGGGTAGCTGCGGGGCGGGGCGGGTAATGAAATTGCAAATTTGTGGCATCTCTAGTAAGTGATATGATGTGATATACATGACTCTAGCAGAAAAGTTTGAGGGATAAGATAAAAATGACTACATAGGTAATTGACAGCTCGGTTATAATAGCACGATAAACACAATATGACTTAGGCATTAATGATTGAATCAGCTATGCAACATCCCAAGTGAACTCAGCTGATAATCCCCCAATACTGAGCTGATTATTGGATTTCACGACTGAGGTAAGCTTTGTTCGAAATCAGGCGCCATTTTGGGTTGTTAGACTCGGTTCTTCCACAAAACCATTAGCGACTAATCCTTGTTGGAAGCTGCTCGTCGTGCCTGCGGTTGTCTGGCTAATTCCGTTAGAGACTGATCGACAAGAGGTCTGGGAGAGCTGGCTATTTCTGCAGAGCTAGCCGGGCGTCTGAGCGCAGAGACATTTCCCCAGGTGATGTATAGGGAGAGCGAGCCGGCAGCCGTAAAGGCATGGGAATGGGTGGCAATAGGAGGTCACTGGGGAGTCGGGGACCCCAGTTCGGAGAATGGTACACCATTTGGCGCAGCTGGGGTGATGGAAAACTTGGAGAAAAGAAAAGAAAACATGGCGTGGTTTATAATTGGAACCTTATATGACGTCTTATTTCTATGAACATGTCATGTGTAGTCAGCGAATTTTTGGGTCACTGATCATTCCAACAAGGAACGATAACAAGAAATCCGTAACCAGTATTCAATAGACCTATTTACCCAAACTGTTCGTCTACCCAAACTGAGTCAGACTGTCAACTTCGATTCCTATTAGCCTTGTTCATAGCAAAACACGCTAATTCGTGCAGTACCCTATTAGCCAACCATTCCTCTGTGTGTGCGTTTGTGTGTGTGTGGGGGGGGGGGGTTGGCTAAAGAGGGGGCACCCGGATTTGAACCGGGGACCTCTCGATCTGCAGTCGAATGCTCTACCACTGAGCTATACCCCCTGCAAATTCGACCCGAATGTCAAATGGTTTCTGTAAATGCACTCTGTCAGATACGCCCGATAGCTGTATTACGTCATAGCACCTGTGACACCAGTCGATAAGTGTCACCTGTGCTAAAGGTCACCGCAGGATCAGTGTAGACGGACTCGACAGGGCTGGCAGATTAAATGTCACATTGCTTGGTACAGAGATAGAGCTGTATATGTAGTTGCTGCTTGCTAGCAACAGACACATAAAACTTGAAAGCTAAACGTAGGATTACATGTGTCAGCATTTTAGGTGGCTAGCAGCGGCCAGCGGGCCTACATTTGAAGGAAACCTCACGCAATATGAGTGGTTAGTATTTTGCACACCCTTCTAGCTGTCTGTCGTTAACTGAAATATAAAGTATATTTCATAATTTATAAATAAAAAATATATTTCAACGGTGTTTATGAATGCCTAGCCATGTAGCCCATTCTACGTTAGGCTGATTTTGTGTCCAGTCTAGCTGCATATTATCTGCGACCTAACCTACCCTACTTTCAGAGTTATTCCAATAGGCATGCGAAACAGATCATGAGTCAGGAGTAGAGTATGAGCTGCACATTTTACCGCGTTTTCTTCCATCTATATCTGACCAAAAGGCTTCAGATATAGGTCCGAGCTCTCTCGGACCCTTCCACATACCGTGTTTGGAATCATTACACGGGAGGCTCGCCGCGGCCCTCTCACTCCGTGGTAGGGTATACACTGTAAAAAAATCTTACAAGCCCCTTGTAGGAAAACCGCTGGCGCAAAAATGAGCATGCAGCGACGTGTAAAAATCGCCTCATATTTAGCTAGTAAGAGGGTACAAGCTTATTTCGTTAGTAAATGACAAGCCCACGCCTCATAAACCGAGCACCCCCGTGTCAGGCCCTCGTTTCGTTATTCGGTACCTCGTTTGAAAACAAGGGCAAAACCAGCAGATCGCACACAGAAAAATATTAACACCGTTAGCGGTGTAATTGCACAGTACATATCTGAGCACTTGAGGAAAGTTAATTTAGTCCCTTCCCCGCTTAAATTACTCGCGCTTCTAAATGAACACCAGGAAGAAGGTAATAGAACACTGTTAGGAGGGTTGGGTGTTTTGCTACATGTAGTAAAACACCCAACCCTCCTAACAGTGTTCTATTACCTTCTTCCTGGTGTTCATTTAGAAGCGCGAGTAATTTAAGCGGGGAAGGGACTAAATTAACTTTCCTCAAGTGCTCAGATATGTACTGTGTAATTACACCGTTAACGGTGTCAATATTTTTCTGTGTGCGGTACGCCGATTAGGCTCCTGAGCAGGACTCGCCTGGTAACCCAACCAGCTAGCGCCTGCTATTGCTGCCCAGTAGTAATACTAGCTCAATTGCGTCACCCCCCCCCCTCCTTCTCCCCAGCCGCCCCTCCGACTGGTGGACGACCCGGCCAACGACAGCCACGACAGCGTGCCAGCCACGTTACAAAAAAAAAATCATACACAAAAATAACGTTTATTACTTATTAGCATACGATACAAAATATCTAAATATATAGGTACATATTACAATATCATAGTGGAGTGGTGCAAAAGCTGACTCGAGTCACCACCAATAACATTCACAAAATAATACGGTTGCATGAGACACGATCGGGCACTTCCACGGGCTCTGACGCAACGGCACTTACAACAGGCGAGTGAGCAAGTTGATCCTGCCATGTCAGGTACATTGTGCACTGTGCAGTCCATCAAATATTTGCCATACTTTGCAGATTCAAGCAAGTATTTTTTCTGGGCGAGGCTTACCAACAGAAATATCGCTGGCTTCCGGTATACCTTCATGCCTCAGTCTCCCACAACTTTAAGCAACTCTGCAAACAGAAAAGAAAATTAACTGCTGATTTTAAAATATCAGTGAGGATGGCTTTATTACCTACATCAACTGACTTTTGTATAAGATAAATCAATGTGAGGCAATATGTGTAGCTTACACATTTGGAAAAAAGGCTAGACAGCAACTGAAAGAAAGTCCGTCTTCCAATAGTCGGAATTCAAACGAAACAGTGGCCCACAACGGTCAAGGGGTGAATTCTATGACGAACCATGTGTTCAGAATATTACAAAATAAATAAAATATCCCCCATTGCTACGTAAATATCATACAATATAGCGTACCTGCGAAATATCCCAGTCCGAGGACTTCACAACGCACCGTGCCACAACTAGTGGTGTCAATCGGAACTTGAATCTTCGGAATTCCGATTTTGTCCAATGTCCAATTCGGAATTCGGTTGGACAATGGCCGCAGGCTTTGGACAACTTTGGACAATCGCTTGCTACACCTCAACATTTTTAAAAAGTAGTCGTGTTTAACATTGATTGGCTATTAGAAGCTCAGCTTTCGATATGATTAACAGTGTTGAGTGTAAACTATTGCGTAGGTGTCGGACATCTTTGGACAAATGGCTGGCTTGGACATTTTTGGACGGACAATCGACGTAAGCATTGGACATTGGACGGACTTTGGACATACGTTTTCTGAAATTGACACCACTAGTCGTGACGCAATGCATTCTTCTTGTGACCTGCAAGTTTTGAACCAGTTAGAGCTGCCGTTTACCCTGCAGGCGTGGCAACGCACGAAGGGGTGCAATCGGCTTGCACGTGCATAGCTCATGCACCACAGAGTTTAGCTCAACCAAATGTACACTATTTTGGAGGCCTTGCTTAGGACTATCATTGAGCTTGTAGCGGTACATGAAAAGCAAATGAAATAACAGTGTTGAGTGTAAAACTATTGCGTAGGTGTCGGACATCTTTGGACAAATGGCTGGCTTGGACATTTTTGGACGGACAATCGACGTAAGCATTGGACATTGGACGGACTTTGGACATACGTTTTCTGAAATTGACACCACTAGCCACAACACAACCGCACCAACCGCCGGCAGCCGCAGAACTGAACAATGGCGGCCGGAAATGACGGCCCCGCGCCGGAAGTGAAGGACGCGTTTTAGAAGCAGTCTCAGACTCGTCGCTGCTCACCGTAGCAGGCATTTATGAGGCACTACCGAATCAAAGTCGTTTCGCCTCATTTGGCAACACGAAAACCCTACCAGGATGAGTCCGATGATGAGTTTCCGACTAGGTGGCGTGCATGTGCAGGATTATATTTAAAGCACGTGCAGGGCGGTGCCTCATTAGCCGACATAATAATAATATGACACGATAATGAAACACGCATGTAACTAGCATGCAACAAGCTTCTGGCGGATTTAATAGGGTTGGGACCTATCTGCATGCTCTGTATGTTTTGGTAAAATAAAAAGCTCAGAATTTTTAATGATTTAATTTAAAATCACTTTGTTGAAAAAATGCCTAGTTAGTTCAGAAATTAATTATTTGTGGCTGAAAACAACTTGCTTCTGATTGGTCGGGCTAATCATGACGTCACATGTAGGTATATAACTGTCTGTATATTTGGCGCAGTTGAGACATACATTTTCTATGTATTTTCCTATGGTAAATCGGAGTGATTGGTCGTGTTTTTAGTGTCTCTTTATTTTGCGCTGGTATTGCGTGGCTAAGAAGTTTTATCAAGAATGGCATATACTAAAATGTTCCTTTAATAATGGAGGTTCAATATCTGTGAGTTTTATTGGCAAGCGAAAACTGATTTCGCTGTTATTTTATCTGGAAATTACTCATTTTTTAGGTCAATATTCAAAATATTTTACGGGAACAAGTTGGCACTTTTCTTGATTTTTGCACTCAAATCGCGTGCGATTCAACTGTATTGGAACTTGCAAAGAAGCTTGGTGATTAATTAACTGTGTTGTTATGGCACTGTTTGCAAAGCATGGATAATGAAACTCTGCCAAAGACTTAGCTACATAGCAATGCCTCAAGTAATACGCAGGAGGGACAGAATTCAGAGTCCGATCGAGAAGAATCGGTGCAAATGCTACGAAGACCAGGCAGCTCTGATACAATAGCTAGTCGTCGATCACTACTCTCACTCCATTAGACCAGCTGATTCCTGACAGCACCGACTCGGATGCAAAGATGGAGCTCATCTTCCAAGCCAGAAACCAGTTCTTTGATGGAAGATATGATGCTGCCTCTGTCTCTGCTTTGTTGGCCACTTTGGACGGGGCGGAGCTCCGCTCCTTGCGTGAGCGGTTATTCGCCTGTCATCCAGAATTGTTCCTTCGTTTGCTGGCCGTGCCCTGATTAGGTGCAATACGGGGAGCTGTAATCAGGGAAGTAACTTTCCATATGAAAGGGGTGCAGGTGCACCCCCGTCCCCCATCCACTAGAAGTGCACCCCCATAGGCTAAGCGGCGCCCCACACGCCGCCCCACACGATTAGCTCTAGAGCAGATGGCGAGGGTGATTTCTCGGCTACATTCCATCTCGGCGTCGTGATGCTTGTGGGCTTGGAAAGCGTCCAGTCGTATGTAGGGTAGTGTAGGGGTAGGGTTGAGTTCAATAAGGTCCTTACATTTGAAAGGTTTGAACAACCCGCAATCAGCACAACATACCACAAGTTAAGTAAAAAACTACCAAACTCCGCCCAACTAATATTAATAAACATTACAGCCAAACTAATGGCCTAAATAAAAATATATCTCAAATCCTAACAGTTATCGCGGGTGATGGCGCCATGAGTTGCTATTATCCAAAACAGATGCAAATAAACATGTTTGTATGTCCTATGTATGTTTGTTTTAAAAGCGTTTCAGCGGCGCTGGGAACTGCAGTCTTAGATCTGGGTATGTTTGGCATCTGCAACTCTTCATATACACATTAACCCTATTTCGGACGGGGAGACCTTTCAGGATTTTCTTGTACAATTGCCAAACGCCGCGAGACATTCAGCTCATATTTGGTGACTTTTCCTAAATGCTCATTGCGCACATCTCAGCAAAAAAAAAAAAATGCCGGGTCAGGTCAGGTCAGGTAACCAGAGCGGGTTTGTTGGCCCCACCTCAGAAAAGTTTGCAAACACGTCAGAGCTTGAGTTTTTCACGAAGTTATTTCCTCTCATCAAGTCTTCAAAACAGTACCTGCAGTATGTGTCGTTTGTATATCTCAGAATTTTTGATCTGTGACCTGAGGTTAGGTCAGAGTCGTGACCTTTACATTGCAAGCCTATGGAAAAGTATTGAAATGCGACCTGCACCTCGAGTAAACGAGTCAAAACCACCCAATTCTTTAAGAATTATGACAAATTATCTTATCTGTAATGATCCAGGTGCCATTTACTGACAGGGACACCGGAGAGTGTTATCTGAGCCGAGATCATGTGAGGTGATATCTACCATACATCAATGCTTACAATACTTACAATATTGACAATGCTTTTGCTTACAACACTTACAATACTTACGATGAGACCAGCAAGCACTCTGCCGTTACAGTTCTAACTTCTGTTTCGAAAAACGACGTTACACACATTCGCTGCCAGCATAACATGTATTGTTTGACAGTAACAAAATACAATTGACATCTGAACCCCAAACGGACCACCATCCACTCACATTTTATAACCCTGACCGGTCAGGGGGCGAATGGAGGTCATTTCCTGGGCATTACACTCAGCCCTTGCACAAAATATCTCACCTCACAGTGATCATTACAACAATAGCACCGACTTGATAGTGGATTTCAAAGTACTTGCATCAGCTCTTCCTGCTATTGCAGACGATCATCTCCTCAGGGTAATGTTGTTCGGGACATGAACGAAGATCGTTTTCGGAGTTTCATAAGTGCTACTGCAACAGCCTGGCACAAAACAGGACTTGTACGCTCTTCTCTGCACTTTGCCCTTCAGTATAGTTTCAGTTTCAGTTTCAGTTTCAGTTTCAGTTTATTCAACGACATCCTCAACACAACCGAGGCTTTTCAGACGTCACGTATATATCACAAAAGAATTGTTTAGAATCCATCTTACGCTTCTTTCACAGTCTCCCTTGCCACCGTAGGGCGTAGATAGATTGCTGTTGCTGGTAAGTTAACCCGCGCCCTGGTGGGGTCTGTTTATAACGCGACCTGGTGGGGGGGGCTATTTTTTGCCCCCCCCCTCGTATCTCCGAAACTACTGGACGGATCCGCGAAATTCAAACGGCGTTCGAAAGGCCTGTCAAATTTGTCGGGGGAAACCAAATTTCATTGACCTCGGGGTCACCGATGACGTCACAGGTCAGGTCAAAGATGAAATGTTTCACCGTTCATGGGTCATCTAGGGAATGCGCTATAACACCGAAGAAAACGCATTTTGTCGGGAATCAGCGATATGGCGTCAGTTGCCTAGTACATATGTTGTTATAAGAGGTCACTGACATTACCAGGTCAGGTCACAGGTCAGGTCACCAAGGGTCACAGGTTCACATGAACCTAACTTTAGGTACTAAGGTTGTGCGATGCATGTTTTATGGCCAATTTTTCATTTCCAACTCAATGGTGTTGGTTATAAGACTATCAGGTACGGCTTAGGTCACTTTCTGGTGAAGGTCAGGTCAAGGTCAGGTCAAAAAAGGTCAAATTTTAAAGTTGATGGTTTTGCATAAAATGGGTATTGATTCGATGCAGCTCGTCACGGGGAGTCTAATGGTGGTCTTTGTTTTGCGCTACGAGGTCTAGAATGGCTAAAAATTGAGTTTGAAAATTTGACGTCATCAATTTTGAACCGTTTTTTCGCTATAACTTCGCCAAAAAAAGAGGTATCAATCTCAAATTTGGTATGTGGATAGAAGGCGGTAAGGACTATCACATATATTCCGGTTTTTGCGAAATTCAAAAAACTTTTTGGATTTTTCGGCTATTATATTCAAAAAATCTATTTTTTATTTTGGGGGGTCAAAATCCAAAAATTTCAAAAATCCGAGATAGCAGTTTTGTAGCCCTGTCAATTCTACAGCTTTTATGTCTTTATCGTTTTTCTGTATTTGCAAAGCTATAGGCCTGACAGCTCTTCCCGCGAAACCCTTTTTTGGGTCGAAAACGGCAGAACATGACGTCACTCTGACGTCATTTTCGGCCAACCTATCATAGCCTTTGGAAAAAATTTTTGGTCACAATGTGTAAAATTGATGTCCGGGAGGATACTGAAAGTTTGGTGACGATCGGCGCAGCGGTTCTGGAGATATATCGAAAAGTCTGGAGGGGGGGCAAAAAATAGCCCCCCCCCCCACCAGGGCGCGGGTTAAGGCACGGTAGATAGAAATTACCTCGGTTCTCAACGCCTTAAGTTATTTTCATAAAAAAAGAACAAATAAATGATCAATAAGATGACAGGAATGTAAACATTTTAATCGTAAAGTAGTCCAAATATTGGAATGAGCTTTTGCTTTTCAGCATCCTCCGATTCATCATCTTTATCATTTGAAAATTCGAGGTACATAAAATGTTTATCACGCGCTCATGTTAAGTGGGAATATAGTACACGGCAGACACATCAATTTTTGACACTGAACATTTCATCCGTAGATGTTTTAGCATAATTTAAAGTTAAAAACAGCGCGAATGGCAGAGTGAAGCAAACAACATCTTTCACCCATTGATATAACATGTAATCTGTGGTGCGCCAGATGCGCCATTATTTGTCAACCGCAGAAGGTGACATGTGACGTAACAGCATCAAGAGCATCTTTTTTCAAGAACTTTTCAAAACAAGTTTCCTATCTTTCTTCCCCCATTTCTCTCAGCTTATTGATTTTATGAGGCAATGGTATGCACCATAAATTCTGTGAAAATAGTTTGATCATTTTCATGCATTCTTAAAAAATCGAGTTCCCAACCCCATTATGAGACTATGCGTAGTTTTCCGACACAGCGCGAAATCTGTTGATAAGCAGGAAGGGGTGTTAGGGAAGCATTTAAGTTATTAGGTTACCGTTTGTAACCAATTGTTTCACGAGGCCACTCTTTAACTAACAACTCTCAGGCTGATAATGTCCCTATATATAACAGCAAGGTACAATGGACGACCGTGTAACCCACTCCTTGTCATAGAATTGGCTCGTGACATTTTTTTACAGTGATAGTATCATGTGTTGCTCACTCCTCGGGTCCTGGTCGAAATCCGACGCAGCCGCCTGACAAAAGTGGTTCTCTAGTTACTAATTAAACAGTAATGCAAACTTGCACCGACTTATTGTCGCTGATGCCAGGCCTGCATTGATAAATTTCCCCTTTTCTGCAACTCGTTTTTCATCATTTTTCTCCGTAGGCGATTAATTCCGTTAGCTCATGAAGTATGAACACATTGTATGAAAGAAACTATTTAAGTTTAGTAAATGAAATTCCAAAATTGTTATCGTATAAGTATGCGGTCGCAAAAGGCCGGATTACTTTTGCTAACTGTTTTATCGGTTACGTGATAATCCACGGCTTATGACGATGTTTTCGGCTTATGACGATGTTTGATGTTTTCCGTTGACGGAGTGCTCTGGTTTACCGCGCACCTTATGATGCATACCCGCTTATCATCCGATATATCAACCGTTCAGTCTCGGTCTGACGGCTTCTTCCGACAGCGGAATGAATGCCTTGAAAGCGAGCCAAGACGAGCTAGTACGCTCATCGACCGGCCTTCCGATAGTGGCCGCGCCAATATGACCCGACGAGACGGTAGCCGGCAGATAAAGGCTCGCAGCGCAGAATGTCGTACTCGTAAACCTTACGCCATGGCATGGGTCAATGTGATTCTTTTCTTCTCTGCAAACTGCGTTGGTCTTATCTTAGATTGGCGACGTCATGAGATATGGTAGCTCTGAAAGGATGTAAATGAAATGTTAATGTAAATAAAGATGAACTCCAGCTGTAATGATCTAAGTTTTACGTGAGAAACTTAAATCCAGCGGTGAGAACACTTCTGAAATTGAAATGAAAATGTCATTCACTTTTGGCCTCTGCTCGCTTTTACAACTTCCGAAATCCCTCGCCTTGTAAGAATACAAAGTAGCCAAGTCACACCGTGAGCTGGATGTTTTTCTCTCAGAGCACAATCCCACCGAGGGCGGCACCCTGGTCTGCGACCTGGCCAGACTGCTAGGAGTCTGGGTCGATTGGACCGCCTCGATCACCGACGACAAACAACTCGGTAGCTGCGTCCGAGCGGCCGACCGCCGCGCCGGCGACGGTCGCCAGCGAGCGCGGCGCCGCTGGTCCGCTCCGTACTCGGTCGTTACTTGCGCGCCTGGCGTTTGACCTAACGGGGTCTGACGGGTCTGGTGGAGGGAGGGGAGGGGAGGGAAGGCGGTCTGCCAGTCGGACGCTGGACGCTGGACGGGTGGAAGAGATGTGGACGAGAAGTGATAAACTCAAAGCCGGAGAAGAAACAAGATTTGTTTTGGGATTTGAACAGGAAAAATAATAGCTGTCATCAAAGAAGCATTTGAAAAAGAAATAATTTCTCAAATTTCTGGGTACTTCAGCAAAGTGTTATTTTGGTAGCAGCCTGATGCAAGTGCTTGTATGTGTTCAATACAGCTACATCGACTACGCAATGCCAGAAATCATGACTGTTGAGGGGACCAGACTGTAACGGTCATTGGGCACGGCTGTCTGGATCCAACACTGCATGCAATTAATTCAGAGGATTGGCAGATAGCCCTGAGTAGATAACCGCAGCTCAGCGGGCACATTGGCGGAGATTGGCTGCCATTATCAGCCGATAATTGGCTGATTTCGGTGATATATTATATGCTGGCTGGACGACCAGCTCGCCTCATGAAATCAATCCCAAATTCTGTTATCGGAGGCTGCTGTAGCCTGGGGGACATTATTTCTCAACTGGCCGGCCACCTTCTAAATAGTTATCACAATTTTTTCAAAAGTACCAGATCAAAACGCCACTGCATTGAAGCAGCAGTGAGCACTATCTTCAACTAGCACGTAAAATTACCCAACAGGAATACATGCCATGAATTTCAGTGTTTCACTGTATCTGAACTAAAGTAACCAGAAGATACCAGATGCATGCATGCCATTCAGTCCACTAATAGACCATGGGTGTGGGAACCAGAGAGCTAGCGACCAACTGAACACACCAATGAGCATTTCAGACAGAAGAGGTAAGGAAAAAGAGAAAAAGAAAGAGACAAGAAAAGGAAACGGAAAGAAATGGTAGAGGGAAGTGAAATAGAGAGAGAGAGAGAGAGAGAGAGAGAGAGAGAGAGAGAGAGAGAGAGAGAGAGAGAGAGAGAGAGAGAGAGAGAGAGCGAGAGAGAGTGAGCAAGAGAAAAAGATGACAGCCAGAGAGAGGGAGAGAGAGAGAAAGATAGAGAGAGAAAGAGAAAGAGAGAGAGAGAGAGAGAAAAAAGGAGAGAAAGAAAAGGCGAGAAAGAGAGAGAGAGAGAGAGAGAGAAGAGAGAGGTCAGAAAGGGTCAGGTGCGTCTGGCCAGTTGGCCTATAACCCGGTTCCCTTGGGGAGAGTCAGACGGTGGAAAGAGCACAAGAGCCCGCCTGGAATAGTGCTCCGGATACGAATTGGATGGTGCACGGAGCTCCGTTGAACGCCCACGTGTCGCTGATGAGATCTAAAACTTTCATAGGACGCCTAACTGACATAGCAGTTGGAGTGTGAATTGATGTGAATTAGATGTGAATACGAGGCTTCATAGCACTTACCGGATCATAGGTTCTGTATCCAACACACAGGGTTCCTTATAAAAAATCCATATCTCTGGAAATAAGCGGAAATTTAAGCAGATACAGTAAAATACGATGTGTCTGCCTTACTAAGGGTGGTAACTCCTTGCCTTTTGAGAGTCATAGGAAGGAAATCCGCAAACTCAACGCAGCACTTGTTAGGTTCGTTTTATAAAGAAAAATTTCTTGTTGGTGCGGTTTCATATTGGTCGATTCCAAAAATAAAATAGGTTTGCAAACTCTTACAAGTGTACTTGGACATATACTCACGGATGTTCATGCGTCGTGAACATTGCTAAATTAGGCCAGTAAAACTATGCAATGCAAGAAGTGGCAATTTGTAAGGAAAGGAGCGCTGAAATTCGACTGCTATAACTATGCTAACTATTCTAACTATCTAACTATGGAATAACTATGCTCTCGGTGACAGGCATAGTTATTCATTTTTTTTAAATCAGGATTTGAACGACATTCGCCACAAATAACGAAATATAACATTTGGAATTTATTGTCTTTTTGAAGGGAAAGCTGACCACAGAACCTATTAAACATATCGTTCATTACATTTACGGTACAAAAATATCTGTGAATGTAGAAAAAACGCATACAATGTATTCTGTCATCCAATCAGTCATTTCATAATGGCGTCATTAGTTCCCCAGGCCCTATCACAGAGGGCAGTCGCTATGGATGAGGGCGCCGGCCAGGATGACTGATGGCGTCATAATGACATCACACCGTCCGTTTCAGCGCTATCGAAGAGCACAGATGCGGTGGACGAGGGCGCTCAGCTGAGCGCCGATGACGTCACTGTCGGTTGTCTGCGGAGCGGCGGCTACTCGGAGGAGTTCCTGGACAGACTGGAGCCAAATGGAAACATCCCCAAACACGGCTCACTCTACAGAGGTAAGAAATTTTCAAAATCCCACAGTTTATATAAATACACACAGAAAAATATTAACACCGTTAGCGGTGTAATTGCACAGTACATATCTGAGCACTTGAGGAAAGTTAATTTAGTCCCTTCCCCGCTTAAATTACTCGCGCTTCTAAATGAACACCAGGAAGAAGGTAATAGAACACTGTTAGGAGGGTTGGGTGTTTTGCTACATGTAGTAAAACACCCAACCCTCCTAACAGTGTTCTATTACCTTCTTCCTGGTGTTCATTTAGAAGCGCGAGTAATTTAAGCGGGGAAGGGACTAAATTAACTTTCCTCAAGTGCTCAGATATGTACTGTACAATTACACCGCTAACGGTGTCAATATTTTTCTGTGTGTATGAAACGGCCGACTCGGGCCGAAACGAAACCACCTCGAGCTACTTTCTTGACCTAGTGTGCGTTGAAATAACGTCACAAATCGTAGTTATTTCCAGTAATAATTTCTCGTGTACCAGCCGAAGTGTTTTGCACGGTCGGCTTGTGTAGATCAGCAAATCTCATTTGTTTCGACCTTGTAGCCAAGCATAGACGTGTGCTATCTATGTTGCTGGTTTTATCATTGTAAACAAAAGCAAAACGCAATTTACCACGGAGTCCACTGCCCATAAAAATCGCATCACTGAATCAAATCCGATACTAAATGGAATTTTCCGCCCAACTCCATTGCGGTATCCAATACCGCACCAGCCATTTCGCCCAAGTTTTGTCCTGTTTGTGTCTCGCAGTATCGGTCAGCAGACCCGTGAGATTTCTGTCCAATAATCTCAGCCACGGTTTCTTCGGTGCCTGTCTCCCTCCCTCTCCTCCCCTCTCTCCCTCTCCCACCCTCTCTCTCTCTGGGGATCTGGCTGCCCGCCAGAGCGGCCGAGCGTCACATATCACGCACAGGGGGCGTCGCAACATTCGCAGCTCCGCCCGGAAGAAAGTGATGAATCACAGGGGCGTGACGGGGCGTGGCGTGACGTCGCGTGTGTGACGTCGCGTGACGGGCGACGTTACGGATAGACGGAGCGTCAGGAGTACGGCTGTGGTATAAAGCATTACAATGGGCGGCAAAAACCGAACGTAGTCGAAATATGTATGATCGTTGTTAGAGAGTATGTGCACTCAAACATAATTTGATAAATACGTTTTTACTCAAATGAACTAGCGTTGTTGCTTCTCAACGATTGGACGAAAAATATCTGTTATTATCTTATGCTTTTTATGGATCCGATAGTGGGAAGTTAAAAGCCAGGCACGGAACAATAATTCGTATTTTTTATTTGTATACGTTTCGCCATAGCAGTAAACTAATTCGGTGAACTCTCTTTTTGTCGCTATCAAAATACGTCCCACCCCTATCTCTCTTTTCATATTTTCCTTAATTGCCCATTCGTCATTCCCTTACGTCAATATTTTTTTCCACATCATGTGCCCAGTCTTCTGTTTCCTTTTCCCACAGCTCATCTATGGGGCACTCGGGAACGCATCCCTTCCACACACAATGCCTGTCCATATGCACACAATTGGGGGGGGGGGGGGCATAGCGTTCGTCAGGAAGATATACAGTCTCTTCCTGTCTGTAATCGCCACCGTACTCTGTTGTCATGGCAACAAAGCGTAAAGTCCGGTCTGTCGAGGCATAGCAACCGTCTCTTAGTAATGATAAGCAGCAACACATGGCAACAGCTCCTTGGATGAGGATGAACGTAAACGATGGATTGTGATATGAAGAGAGAGAGAGAGAGAGAGAGAGAGAGAGAGAGAGAGAGAGAGAGAGAGAGAGAGAGAGAGAGAGAGAAGAACGAGAGAGGGAGAGAGAATTGAGATGGGGAGAGATAAAAATAAAGAACAGATGGAAATGACAAAAGTGTTTATTATTGAACAGAACTTTTAGACACTTTTCTGCGCTCGTAAGTCGTAGTGTTTCCGCCTTTTTTTAACCCTCGCCGGCACAGGCCATTTTGCGTCCTTCGACGGCACAAGGGGGGGGGGTTGATACGACCCCCCCTCGCGTTTGGCCCCTGATCGAGCTAGAGCTTCGCGGAAAAAAAACGAGCGTGTTGCCCGTCACGAGAAAAAGCCGATGATACCCAATTTTAGGGTCCTAGGTCATCGGTTGACCTTCCAGGTCAGGTCAATGACCCAAAAGTCGGGAAAATCGGGACCTGTTAGAAAGTCGTAAAGTGTGGCTGCTATGTGGTTTTCCGGGGTGCTGATCACGAATATCGTGTTAGTTTTGATCAGAGATGATGTCTTTAAGCATTTAGACCAGGTAAGGTCAGGTCAGGTCAGGTCAACCGTTAGGGGTTGTGACGGGTATTCGTAATACGTGTCAACCGCCTCTGACAGCTTCGTAACATGTTACGAAGGCACCAAAACTACTTCGTAAATGTTCAAATGGTTGCTAAATTCGAATTCAGCTCCAAAAACTAGCCTAGAAACATGTAAAACTCGAAAAAGTGAACCGAGGTCACCCGAGGTCACCAAAGGTCAATGACCTGACCTGACCTTCAGGTGACTTGAAACCCACCCTAATGTATGGGAGCAGCATCAAATCACATGTTTGAACGTTTGAAACCACGAAAAGCTTGCAAACGCGCGGCTAATGCGAGCCGACATACGCCGAATCGCGATTCGGGCCAAACATGGTCTCGGAAAAGAGACAACAGGTCAAAGGCCATTTGGGTCAGGGTCATGAAATTTTCAGGGTAGATGTAAAATTGATCAATGCGAGGGTACTGAAAGTTTCGTCGCGATCGGCCGCTTTTTACGCGAGTTATTCGCGAAAAATCTTAGGGAGGGGTTGCATCAAACCCCCCCCCCCCTGTGCCGGCGAGGGTTAAAGTATTTCTTGCAGCCGTTTCATAACACAAAAGTCCTAATGCTTTGTCGTTTCAGCGCACGTATATACTAAGTGAAGAGGCGTCTAACGGCGTTGTTTGTCGCAACTGAGACCTCGAGTAATTTGGCAGAGAACCTCGTTCAGTTTGAACGTCCAACTTCAATTTCATTAGCTTAGGTGCCTTCATCCTTGCCGCGCTGTTTTACTTTTGTGTTTGGTGGCTTCTGTTGGAGGCGGAGCTATGTCAGGCTGTCAGGACAATTTGTCAAATCAGGGATGCAAATGCACCGCATTGCTTTCTGAAAAGCTGACCATAGTCACCAAATAATGTAAGATCTATATTATGATTTATAAGATGTCTGTGCGTGCCTGCGTCTGTCAGGACTTATGTGTCTTATTGCGCCTGAAAGGCGCCGCGTATCGGCGTGAAATTTGGCATGCCGAATTTGTGGGCGTGGGGGACCTTTGTATTAAAATTTGGGTGTGATCGGGCCAGGGGTGCGCCGTCGGCACGTGCAAAAGGGTGCTCCCATAGGCTTAACACGTGGCCGGCGAAAACCGCCAACGGGCGAAAATCGGGCCTGCAGCGCTCCTTTCCCGAGCTTATATCTCGGCAACCGTAAGTCGCAGCCACATGCGGTTTTCACTGATGGATACAGAAGAGATGGGTCTATCGTATGCAATAAGTTTTTTTCTTAGGTATGTACCACGTGCAAAGAAATAGCCTCTTATCTTGAGAAAACGGGCATTTTTTACACATTTCAGGAAAAACGTTGGCATTTGAAAACGATGCATTGGAATGACACGGGATGCATTTCGCGGACTACAAGAGGATCTGAACTGTTCAGAAAATATATATTTTTGCCCATTCACTCGCACATCTTCATAATTAAACGCTTACAAATTGAGGGTTTGACGTGTTACGTTCATGCTCACCTTTGCACCGTCATAATGTATTGATAACGTCGACTTATGGCTATAAATCTACCCCAGATCGAAAGAACACTCTTTTCTGATCAATATCCACCCAAAATATTTTCAAAAAGTCATCAAGGGTTCTAAGAAACAGAGCAATGATTATACCGTTTTCGACGCATTTTTACCGGTTGAGCGGCGGCCAGGCTTGAACGCGGCCAGCGGCGCGGTAATATTACCGTGTGCTTTATATTCGTCTAATACTCGACCCTCTTCCGCTAACAGCGCGGCCGAGTGGATAAGATGCCAGTCTCATAACCCGAAGGTGGATGGTTCGCGGCTGGTCAGCTACCACGCTTTTCGCCCGAATTCGTCCCTAGGTAGCATTCGGCCAGCCGGCAACCGCCGAGAGGGATGCGAATGTTACATTTTAACGAGCTGGCGCACCGTTAGGGATCGACTCAGCAACAAAGCATTCTTACTCTCAGATCAATATACCGAAAGCTGGCCATCTAGGGTATGAGTACTAAATAGTGTATGGGCAGAGTAGGTATGGGCAGGGTAGGGTATGGTTAGGTGACTGGTAGGATAGGGTAGAAGTTGGGTATGGGACGGGTAGGGTATGGGCAGGGTAGGGTATGGGCAGGGTAGGGTATGGGTAAGGACCCAAATAATACCAATAAAACGATTTTTAACCCAGCATAATGCATCCGTAAAACCAATTTAATCAAAACATAAAGTTATAGCGCAAAACATGCCATCTAGTCTAACATAAATTTGGATTATCAGCAGCACGCAGCACTGTGTGCCGTTGAAATGTTCATGCATGTTAAGATAAACGACCCGGTGCCGTTTGATTCCTCTGGGTACACTGCCTTCCGGAGTGCAATAGTCCGGAAATACTGTCTGGGTCCCTGTGGGGCCAGTGTATCTTCAGTGCCGAGCGCGGCCAAATGTCAATAGTCCCGTCATTGTATCCCGTCTGCATGGCAACGTCGAATAGCGAACATCTGCATAGGAAATAACTACGTCTGGGACTTGATTATTTGCCTGACTTTGGCACGGCTTCATTTTACTGATATTTGCTTCAATATCTGGGAGCTGAGCTATGATTAAAGTGTTTTATTCTTTCCTTTGTTTAAATGAGTTACACGCTTTCCATTTTCCGTCCAACTCCTGTGTTTTCCTGAATTGAGCAGCTTCAAATTAAAAACTGCGCTCTGGAAGGTTGTAGAATGTGAACCTACCACTCTAGCCCAGAGGAGTCCAGAAAGGATGGAACACTTGTATGTCAACCACAAGAGCATTGAGTGGCAAGGAGCGGGAGAAGAGAGTTCGGGCGGTGTTGGAACACGACTGGAAAGAAAGGGGAACAAGAAGTGGAATGTGTGAAACAACAGAAGAAGAAGAAGAGGAGGGATGAGGCACTACTGGAAGGGACTAATGCGACTGAGGAGAGACATACAGTAAACACGCCATCTCATGCTAAGGAGAGACCAAGGAACACTTCTGAGGATGGATGGAACGTCACTGAAAAAAGACAGACACCACTGAGGAAGGACATACAATACTGAGGAAGGACAGTGGCCCCCTAGTGAGGAGGGACAGGCGCCACTGAGGAGAGACAGACACTGCTGAGGAGCGACAGACACAAGTGAAGCGGGACATGCACCACTGCGGAGGGACAGACAGTAGTGAAGAGGAACAGACACTACTTGAGAAGGGACAGACACTACTGATGAGGAACAGGCACCAGTGAGGAGGGTCAGACACTACTGAGGAGGGTCAGACACTACTGAAGAGGGTCAGACACTACTGAGGAGGAACAGACACTACTGATGAGGGACAGACACTACTGAGGAGAGACAGTCTCTACTGAGAGGAACATACATTATTGTGGAGGGGCAGACACCAACTGAGGACGAACAGCCATCCTTGAGAAGAGACAGACGCGGCCGAGTGGTCCCAGTCGCGCTGGATAATGCACGGACTGTCGCGCCACGGGACGCGTCTGGTATCGATCACCTCACCACGGTACCTCTCGGCGGAAGAGCGATGGATCGGCCTCCACTGCCAGAGAACGAGGTTAAATGGGAAGTGGGAAGCTGACCTGGGACGTCTGGCACATGTGTTCTTGTGGGTAGGGATATAGAACAAACTAAATGTGGAAGCGGAATTCGCCAGGCTGTCGAGAAGAGTGTTGGCATTGAACTTGGGGTATGCATTTGCATTTTCAGAGATCATGCTGCTTGCAGTCTGGCATTGCGATGCTTTTTTAGCACAAATACGCCAGGGAGCAATTCGATTTGAAACTGTTTTTGTATAGTCAGCTCCCCAAAAGCGAGGTATTTTTCTGACTGCTTCGGACTTTCTAAGAATGTAGAGTTTTCTCGCCTTGCAAATATGCCTACCTATAGACCAAGCACGCCGGCTGTTGGCAGAGACAACGTCGATCCTAATGACGTGGTGTTTGTATGTGTGTGTTCGTTGTGGATCGGCACATATTGCCACTTAACGCTCTCGCTCGGCGGGGGAAAGGAAAATGCCGATCACAGCATTGGCTGAGTGCCACTGTCGGCAGTGGCCAACTCACTGCGTTCGCCCTAAATGGAGGTCATCAAGATGCTTTCAGAGATTGAAAATAAGAAACGAAAATAAAAAACCACTTCTTTGGCTGACTCAGTTCCGCCTTAGTACACGGTCATTTGTACGTTTTGTGATTGGTATGCTATGTCTACGTACAATTTTCTCGTGACAAACCAACTTTATAAAAGCGGGCCTTTATTTCCTTCGACATTTCCGTATGACTTGCCTGGACGAGCACGTCTTCGTTCGGAGTCAGAAGAGTCTACCGGACACCGGTAGCCAATTCAGAGGTCTACCATTACCTGTCCTGACCATTACGCCTCACCTCTGTTCCAGGGTGGGATCGGCTGGTGGACCACGATGTCGTCAGTCGCCAGCTGTCCATCTCATCCGACAGCAAACTTCTCGACGATGACGTCAGAGAGGAGGCCAACGTCATCATGAGACCCAAACGGCCTCCGAGACCCAAGTCAGAGGCATACCTTTGCGAGGAAAGCAAAACTTCTAAACGATATTCAGCGTTTGGCGTAAGTTAGCATGACATCTGCTCTCGCATTGGTTCGTGCGTTAGATAATTCCGCATTCGCATGTCTTTGTTTACTTTATCCATGCACAATCCGCACCCAGTTTCGTCAATCACTACCTCGCTGTCGGCGTTATCCGTGGTATTTGCAGCGGAATCTGTCGGTCATTCCACCACTCAGCGAGGTCCGGCGGCGGCTCAGAGCTGTCAGGGTCTCCCATCAGCCGCCCCGCTCCCCGACATTATGCATGCATAACGGTGGAGCCGCTCTGATGGATTGGATGGGAGAAAACGCGCCTCGGGAACTGGGTTATGTGAGACATATACAACCTTGAAAAGACGGGCGAGGCAGTTGTGTTCTTTTCTGTGAAAGGCGTAAGTGTTTTGGGGGCTGTATTGCGATGGGATATTCCACTGTGGCGCGCTAGCGCCAGTAATTTAGCTGTGGCGTGCCCTCCGGCCAGCCTGCCTTTGCGCCGCCGATCGCCGCCGCGCGCCATGTTTACAATTTTATCAAGAACGTTTGTTTTCCTCTTTTATATTATTGTAAATTCGTTATTATCGTCACTTCTGTTTTATAGATTTCAACCGTATTTCATATTTGTCCTTGCTTTAATTTGTTGTAATTTCTAGATTGACTTTTCGCCGTTTCCATATACTCGATTCGTTTTTGATTATGTAAAAAAGTGTTTTAACTTTTGGCAGTGTAGTTCCGCCCCCATTTACTTCCTGTTCGTTTTGATCTTTATGGTTTTTGGCACGTGTCTGAGTTAAAATATAAATTTAGTATCCGTACGCAGAGTGTCAGAGAGGCTGAGTATTTCGACGAGTTCCTACTTTTATTTCTCACGTTTTTCTCCCAGTTTTACCCATATCTAACCATCGTTTCACTGTTTATTTCGTTCTTTCATTGTGGGTATTTCCTTTCCTCCGAACACGCCCCTATTTACCCTGAGACCCACATTCTGGTGACCCCGACGTGATTTGAAGTGATGAGTTTAACCTGTTCATATATCCTGTGCTTTTGTTGCCATTTTTTGTGTTTTTTTGTTGCTAACCTTGACATTGCCTACCTACTCGTCATGCCTCACTCTGACTGATAATGTGCTTGTGGCTGAGTTCCTGGCCCTGCCTTCTGCTGTTGGTGCTGTTTTCGCACCCGTGTGCAGCCTGACAAACCAGCTGTCTCGCAGTTCCGCTGAGCAGCCCCCCGCCGTCAACCAGCACCAGCAGCAGGACGAGAGGCGACCAGCAATAAGCCGACACGACCCTGCTGCACAGGATGACGACCCTGCCGCGCAGGACGCAGCCGCCCCTCATGGGGCCTCTGTCAAGCCGCACCTGGCAGGAGCTCCGCCGGTTGACTACCAGTTGACTGCCTCAGCTGCTGGGACACCAGTCAACGCCGTCACTGTGGACGTCACCGACCTGCACGCCATCTGAACCACAGATGAACGACCTGAAGACCGCCTCATTCTACGAGTGCAGGAGACATCCTGACTCCTGACGTTTGTTTCCTCATGTTGACCTTTCCATTGTTTTCCTATCCTGGCCCGCTGTTGTTCCTTCCAGTGTATGCTGAGGTCTCTGTACCCCTTCTGGCTCATTTTCTGTCGTCTTGTGGTTGACTCTGCTTCCTACTTCCCAAACAATCCAGGTGCGTTCCTGGTCAACCAGTCCTGACCAGCCACCTCCAGTCCAGGCTCTCCTGTGTCAGCGACCCCTCCATCTTGGAGCAGTTCCAGCCTGGAGAGACCTCGGACGCCTGCCTGATACCTGCCAGCCACCACATAGACACCGGCAGCTCGCCTCCAACGTGCCAGCCCAAGATGACTGCCGCCTGTACCAGCAAACGACACAACGTGGACTCGGTGCTGCCCGCACCGACCCGGACCGACGAGCTGCTGGTCACCGCGCCGCCACCGGACGCCGAGCCGCTCGCCGTCGAGTCGCTCGCCGCCGTGCTGCGCCCGGCCGCCGGGTCGCTGGCGACCGCCGCGCACCGGACGTCGATCCGCTCGTCGCCTCGCCGGTCCCGGCCGCCGGGTCACTGGTGACCACCGCGCAGGCCCGCTTTTGTGAATTGTGATGTGATGTGATGGCTCCGCGACTAAGAGGGGGAGCAGTGTGGCGCGCTAGCGCCAGTAATTTAGCTGTGGCGTGCCCTCCGGCCAGCCTGCCTTTGCGCCGCCGATCGCCGCCGCGCGCCATGTTTACAATTTTATCAAGAACGTTTGTTTTCCTCTTTTATATTATTGTAAATTCGTTATTATCGTCACTTCTGTTTTATAGATTTCAACCGTATTTCATATTTGTCCTTGCTTTAATTTGTTGTAATTTCTAGATTGACTTTTCGCCGTTTCCATATACTCGATTCGTTTTTGATTATGTAAAAAAGTGTTTTAACTTTTGGCAGTGTAGTTCCGCCCCCATTTACTTCCTGTTCGTTTTGATCTTTATGGTTTTTGGCACGTGTCTGAGTTAAAATATAAATTTAGTATCCGTACGCAGAGTGTCAGAGAGGCTGAGTATTTCGACGAGTTCCTACTTTTATTTCTCACGTTTTTCTCCCAGTTTTACCCATATCTAACCATCGTTTCACTGTTTATTTCGTTCTTTCATTGTGGGTATTTCCTTTCCTCCGAACACGCCCCTATTTACCCTGAGACCCACACCACCATTCTGTGGTTATGTGTTTTCCGGTAGAGGTGTACGATGTGGGCGCAAGTTGAACATTTTAGACTCCCCAGAATAATGGAAGACTCTCTGGAGATGAGTTGCCAGTTTTATGGCGCTCTCGTCATCGGTGACGGCTTTCAAGCGTTAACAACTTTCATTGATGAGTAGACCAAAAATAGCTGGAGCGGAAGAACATAAAACTACCGGATCGATGTTTCGCTGAGGTCGCTCAAACGATTTTCGCTTCCAGAATCCAATCCAGGCCACAAGCTGCTCTTTTTACTGTCGGCTATTAGTGCACCGTGGTCCCTACTGAAAACATCCGTGAGCCAGTTTTATCCGGAAATGGCCAGAAGAGCACCCACAGGTCACGCGTTCATTGACCTGGCCACCGCGCCGGCCGACAGAGGCTCATATTGCACAGTAACGCGGCTGTGGGAGAGAGCAGGCATCGATCCGGGCGAACTCGCGCAATGGCGACCCGCCCGGTAAATGGCGGTCAGGGAGGTATATGACCGTCAGTCTACAGAGTTGTTCCGAGCTGACCTTTGACCCCGCAAATGGAGGTCATCACACCACCGACTGATCGTCAATCTATCTGCGCGGGATTGGGCTGATGGAAGTCGGAAATGATGCACGTGAGGGCAACGATATGACATTCTAAATATAGACATCACGGTGAAAGTCGTGCGCCTTCATTGGGATATGTCATATGATATTTTTGGGCGCACCTAACTTAACCTATATTTGCCGACCGGATTCATTCCTACGTCGGGTCGATGTGTGTAAAGAATGCACTGGATTCCACGTAGAAGAAAAGGCCCCTTTAAAAACGTTTTCGGATCGCAAAGAAAATTGTCTAGCTCAATAAGACACAACTGAGCAGCAACAGTTGAAAAAAAGAAAAGAAAAATAATACCAACGCCATGACAGGAATAGCCACGAAGCACTCTTACCGCTCAGCACACAAAGGGATACATGCCTGTTTTGCCCGCATGAATTCCTGTCAGCTAACTCGATCAAATCGGCCCGAACGGACCGCATTTCACCGTCATGATGCGGGCGTTTTTCAATGTCGATCGATTTCTCGTTTGAAGGCTGACCCACAGCTCCTCTAAAAGATGAACTTGAACTGCTCGTAAATTGTGAACGACGTGGCTCACAAACAGGCATATTTTTCATCCATGCTGACGTGAAGAAATGAAAATTATAGTTATCGAAAAAATGTGACGAACTATTGTAAACTCTCTAACTGAAGCAGTGACTTCATGCGCCCTGTTAACCATTCCATGTTTCTTCTTGGCAGGGAGATTCTCCTTTTGGTCGACAGGAGGCTTACTTGAAACTGAACCAACTTGGGGAAGGCTCATACGCCACTGTCTTCAAGGGATACAGCAAGTGAGTTGAAGAAATGTCCACATTTTTAGTTGGTTCTGTCTAAGAGCACAAACTCTTTATCAGCTTGTAACTCATCATACTTTTGAGTGAAACGCAATGTTGCCATGTACTTACCATTACCTACTCAGGAACTCGATAATCAGACTGAATAGGAAGATTACAATATATATGATATAGGAATTGGAATATAGAAGAATATAGAGGATATAAATAGGCAGATGCCAGATACCTATACTAGGAAAATCAATGGCAAGGACGGAGAAGAAAAGCTTTTATGTCACACACATGTCACATAACCTAACCCTAACCCTATACTGAAAACAAAAGCAGTCAAGCGCGGCACTGCAGACCGCACGGCGCACACGTTCCTGGGATGGTAGACTATCCCGCCCGACACGTGGGTACTGCGGCACAGCCGTCGGCCGGTTGAACGGACGACAGTCCGTCTCGGGCTGTGCGTGCTTATGCACGGCGTCTGTCGTCATTTCGTCATTTCGCAGGTGTTGCATTTCATATAATGAAGTAGTTCTTACTTATGGCATATGAGTCCTTCTGGTGCTTAACTCTACAGTGAGTGATAACACTATCAGCCTAAAACAGAGGTCGATACGAATATGTCAAATTGCTTTTCGGTTTTATTTTCACGTTCGTTCACCTTCAGACCGAAAAGGACGATACAATTGGGACATATTAGGCATTGCATTTCATTGCTTCCGTCATCTATATATCAATTGTAACTGCCTGAGCTGGCACAAGAAAAACAACTCATTTTCTCCTTGAAATGAGGCATCGAATGAAAAGAAGATGCACTCACTGAGGCCCAGAAATGCCTAAGAGATACAGCGCTCTCCCAAGTTTGAAGCTTTCGGTGTTGTTGGTGATGCTGAGCCTGCAACTCTAAAGTATATGGCGTTCTATAGCAAAGCCCACGTTTGCTAAAAAAAAAAAAAAGACAGAGGAGTACAGGATGCGACGGGATGATTGAGGAACCTTCACATCAGATTCACTTTCAGAATAAATCCCAAGCTATAAGTCGGTATTTCGGCATGTCTTCATCCCTCTTTTACCACTTCTCCGTCAGTCTGACGCAGCAGACGGTGGCGCTGAAGGAGATTCGCCTCCAAGAGGAGGAGGGAGCGCCCTTCACCGCTATCCGCGAGGCCAGTCTGCTGAAGGAGCTCAAACACGCCAACATTGTCACCCTGCACGACATCGTGCACGTCAGAAACGCGCTCACCTTTGTCTTCGAATATGTGGTGAGTGACTCGTTTACGATAAAGATGGATGGTGGATGGATTATGATACTAACATAAGTATTGTACTGAGAAAGGTGCATGGTTTTGTGATTCACGTCAATGTTTTGCATTGAAAAGGCACCAATGATAAGCTGACTACATTCATCTATGAATCGTTACGAGTACTTTTTCTCGGGCAGTATTTCTGGCCGGCATGAACTTTTTGAAATTTGGCCAGCTCCCCTTGCCGACATTTCAGTCTTCGCCACACTGTTCTCCACCCTATTGAAATATTTTACTGCTGCACAGCACACGGACCTGGCACAGTACTTGGACCGTCACCCTGGCGGTCTTCACGCTAAAAACGTACAACTGTTCCTGTACCAACTGCTGCGCGGCCTCAGCTACTGCCACGAGCGGCGCATCCTTCATCGGGACGTCAAGCCACAGAACCTGCTCATCTCGCAGATCGGAGAGCTCAAACTGGCCGACTTTGGTGAGAGAAGGAGGGAGAGGGAGAGAGAGAGAGAGAGAGAAAGAGAGAGAGAGAGAGAGAGAGAGAGAGAGAGAGAGAGAGAGAGAGAGAGAGAGAGAGAGAGAGAGAGAGAGAGAGAGAGAGAGAGAGAGAGAGAGAGAGAGAGAGAGGAAAAAGGGAAATAGAGAGGGGACATTGGCAGAGTTGCATAAATTGTATGTACTTGAGGATTGTCCCGAAATTATCAGCATAGCGTTTCATAAATCCAAAAGCTCATGTATCGTTGTGTGAGCGTCGCATCCATAGTGCTTGTCTTGTTTCAGGTCTAGCACGAGCCAAGTCGGTACCGAGTCATACCTACTCACATGAAGTTGTCACACTGTGGTACCGACCTCCAGACGTACTGCTAGGGTCCACAGGTATGGACTGATGTAATAAGTAATTAAGTGATTTAATGTACTGAACCGGCATTTACTACGTAGCATTCCCTTTACATATTTGACGTCTGGCTCTGCTAGTGCGGCGATGAAACTTGCTACTTATCAAGCAGGATAACACCTCCTTAAACTCACGAGACACTCCCGCGACAGAGTACACCACGTCACTGGACATGTGGGGCGTCGGCTGCATCTTCATAGAGATGATCGCCGGCGTGCCCGCCTTCCCCGGCGTGCGTGACGTCTCCGACCAGCTGGACAAGATATTCCGTGTGATGGGCACGCCGGACCCGCGCTCTTGGCCGGACCTGGAGACGCTGCCGCACTACCGGCCCGAGAAGCTGAAGGAGCACCGAGCGCGCCGGCTATCGGCAGTGTTCCCCAGACTGGGCGAGCTGCCGTACGCCGAACTGCTGGCAGTCAGAATGCTGCATGTGAGTGGAGGGAGGAGGGACTGTGTTGTGGGGAATAGATGCTGGATAAGATCAGATGAAGATGTACACTTACACACAGGCTTTATTTATTGGTTTAGAAGTTAACTCTACAATGTTAAGGCTTGTTGCGCTCTCGTTGGCATTTATGTTTATTCCATGTGTATTTTATGCCCCTTTAAAATGCGCAATTTCGCATTTTGTTGTTGATTCAATAAAAAAAATAGCATCACCCCACCTGGCGCTGTTAGGCAATGACGATTGACGACGGTGATGATGACGATGACGTCGTTGATGATGACGATGACGTCGTTGATGTTCCAGCTGGTCCCGGAGCGGCGAATCACCGCAGAGCAGGCGCTGCGTCACTGCTACCTGGCCAGTCTTCCGCCCGGTCTGGCTAACCTCTCGCCCCGGCAGAGTGTCTTCTCTGTGCCGGGAGTCCGGCTACACGGCGAGCTGCGCCAGTTCGCGCCGGCGCCACTACCCAAGGCCGCCCACGAACGGCGCCTCAGGCACTAGCGGGTCGCCTGGCCAGTGCGCCGTGTCGCCACCAGAGGCGCTAGTGTCTGTCAGGGGCGCGGCGAGGCTTAGCGAAAGGGGAGATCATGTGCCGTTTCCTACTGCAGGTTTTAAGTGACTGGAACTAACCTAAGTTAACCCGCGCCCTGCTGGGGGGGGGTGTTTGAACACCCCCCTTGTGGTTTTTCGCGAATATCTCAAAAACGGCGGCGCGGAGCGCCGCCGTTTTTGGTACCCCTTATCACACATCAATTCTACACATGTTGTGAAAATTTCAGACCAAGGTCATTCAAGGTCAGGTCACCAGGTCACTTGAAGTGACCTCACCTCATAAAAAGTTTCAATGTCTGTCATAGCTACACCGAGTGACCGATTGCTTTGAAACTTTCAGCGATTGCTAAGAGCAATAGCATGTACAAAATGTATATCTCAGAATTTTGATATCGATGACCTAAGGTCAGGTCAATTTTGCGACCTCCCCATTATAGGTAAGTCAATGGGAGAAAATTGAAATGCGCCGCTTTTGGACAAAAGACATTATAAACACTCCCAAACACCGAATTACAAGTGGTTTAGACACACTGAACATGAAAATGGTGTCCATGACCCTTGTTTATGCCCTGAGGTCATCTAAGGTCACGAATGGTATCTAACAGTTTTTCGCAAATAACTTTTGATAGAGGCATGCTAGAGCGATGAAAACGCCTTAGATGTGTTCAGCTCGACGATACGGATCGACTGATATGCAACATGACCCTTTCCGGTCAGGTCATGACCTTGACCTGAGGTCAAATTTTCAAGTTGACCTTTCAAGGTCAACTTATAGTTCATTCGATGCGTCTTGACGAGAGGAACACAATGCCGGTAAAAGTAAGCTCGTACAAGGCTTGGGTCAAAAGTTATTGCAGAAAAACTGTTTCCGAAAAAATCGGCTATTTTTGCAGTTTTTGCCCCCTGCAGGCAAAACCGTTGACGTTAGGTCAAATCTGAGAGAATTACTCAGAAAGGGCTTTAATAGGGCTATCGAATGCGCTTTTCCGCGGCGCTGTAGCTCTATTGGTTCTCGAGTTATGCGTTGGCTTCTTGGAAATTTTCGACATTCGACCTGGAAATCGGCGACATTTTGCCTTCATTGACCTCTGGTGACCTGACCTTTGACCTGACCAAAAAATTGACCGAAGTGATTTCGTCATTATTTTTGACGCTCTTTCGAACGCCGCCTTCCGCGTATCGCTACGTGGCCCAGGAGCCGAGTTACAAGGGGGGGTGTTCAAACACCCCCCCCCCCCAGCAGGGCGTGGAAATCCAGGACCCCCAGCCGGGCGCGGGTTAAGTGGCGACGCACCGAGTGATAAAACTTGGCGAAGACATGTGAATGTGTCCAAAGACTCATGCGAAGTTAAAAGCGAAAACAGCAGGCTAGAGTGATCGAAAAGATAGTGAGATGAATTTTATATGGTGTGCTGGGTATACATATGATCTCTTTATAGTTGCGACAACTCCAGTATATTAGTGAAAATGATCGTCATGTTTGTACATTTGTCTTATTTGTCCATTGTTGTTTGTTTGTCCATTCTTCATGGCGAGGTGACATGAAAGTTTCTTTTTGTCATTATTGCCTTGTGAATGATACAAGCTTGTGAATCTGCATGCAGATTGAGACATCGCGTACACCGTCGTTGACTCGAACCGTTGTTGACATCATATACCAAAACAATGTTTGTTTACGTCACAATGATACCCAACTATTTACTTTCGATTAGAAAGTATGTTCCTTCTACTGACTTGTGTCCTAAACATCTGTAAAATATGAACTATTGACTGTTCATCTGGGTCACCGTATTGATATACAATTATTTCACTGTTGCTACTTTATCGATTGTTATAGCTTCTAGCCTTGCCAGGGATGTGAACACATGATATGAGAGTGTGAGTTGCGAGGGTGTATGCTTTTCAATCATCGTGCTATTTGCTAAAGACTGAAGTGTAGCTTACCTGTCTCGCACTGCCACAAACGCTCACTGCATCTCGAAAGAAATGAAACTCTTGTATGTATGCTGGAGAGGAAGTTGCACGAGAGGAGTGTAGGTACTCGGGGTGCTTTATTGAATGAAAGAATTGAATGCATGTGAAATGTAGTGATTGTGTTTTACTCGCTGGTACCAAATGACAATAGAATGTCGGAACAGCCATTTGATGGCAAAAAGTGTGTCTTTATGATGACGTTGAAAATCCAAAAGCCTTAAAAACCTTCGAAATCCTTTAAAAATCTTCCAAAAACAATGAACAAGAATATTGATGATAATGGCATGCAAAAATGGTACTATGAAGAGATAAACTATGAAATTTTGCGTAGTATCCTGCAGTTTTGAACACCCTCGTGTATTTCATGAGATTAGCACACAAGTACCCAATCCTGGCGCTTGGGAGCAAAATTATTGCGCGAACATGTCGCCTGTAATTAAATCAATCAACCTCGCCCGTTCAGTGACTATGCTTTTGGTGGGAAATTTTAAACTACATCCCAACTTCCCACGATGAAACTAGCTCAGTTTCAGCGACGTGTGCATGAGAGCGAACTTTAAAACAGTTCATCTCCGTACCAGCCATTTAACGGCGTGGGTCGTAGATCATGGTAAATTGAACGGCCGCAGTGAAGTTGAGACTTGCACGTGGGCCGTGCTGGGTGCCTGCCGGAGTGACGTTAAGTGTCTGAGAAAGCGACATGGCAGAAACGGCATTATCTATTTATTTGTAACTGAAGACCAGTTCACTTCCTCACGGTGCAAACTCTGGCAACAAGCGCCATTATTCACGGCATGTCACGCGGCGTCTTCAGACTTCAGCCACGGGTCTGGTGTAGCTCCTATGCACTATTCAGTAAAGTAATCAGCATTCACTGTACTTGTCAAACATTCTTATCGACTAAAGCAGTTCATGCCGTAAAGGCAGTTCTTGTATTTCCTCTCTACCTGATACAATGCTGTGAAACGCTGCCAAACTTTAATCTTGTCGCTCAAATGCCCGGTGAATGTCAAGTGACAACTGGTCAAATGTTAATGCTTGGTTAGTTTACCAACCTAGCTGCACTTTACCAAATAGCGTAATTAAATCGTTATTTGTCTGTTCTGATCTAAACCGCAATTGCAGCAGCACGAACTTTGATATACGCTAGTCAGGCACCATTAAAAGTTGCGAACAATGACGCCCTGCAGTATATTCTCATTACACTGAGCACCGCCTAGATTAGCCGTCTGACCTAGTCATCATCTCCAGCATCCCACGCCAACAGCCTCCATATCCAGGGCCGATTCCCCCGAGGCCAGGACCGATTACGGCCTTCCCGTGGTCCGACAGCGGCCATTTACACTGAGAGCTGTTTTGATTCCTTTTAAGCATATTAGGGGAATTGGTCTAAAACAACACCCTGATCATTTCTCCGAATATACCCCAAATACACTTTCTTTGAATATCACTCTGAAATTCTTCTAATATACCCTACACTGAGAACCTTTTTGATTCCTTTTGAGCATATTAGGGGTTTTGGTCTAAAACAACACCCTGATCATTTCTTCGAATATACCCAAACTATACCCTTGTTCTTTAAATAGCTCCCTTGAATTCTTCTAATATACCCTAGTAAGTACCGAAGAGTAAAGGAATATGACTCCTGTTCTATTCCCTGCGATACCCACAGTACACTCCTTTTAACCTACCAAAATACCCGTACATCGAAACCTCTAGTATTCCTTCTAAGCGTATAAGGGGAATATTTTGCAAACTATACTCGCATTATACCACGTAACACTCCCGTATTATTCTGTGATTTCCATCACTGATCTCAATGTATTCTTGCAATAGACCCCACATAGACCCAGAAGGGAAAATAATAATGCCCTAGGTATATTCGTCGTAGAACTTGTTCAGAACCTGTCTCATTACTCTCAGCTCCCTCGTCCGATTTCCCTTTATATATCGTAACACATCCAAAACGAGGGTTAAGGTTCTATCCCCAGCAGGGCGCGTATGGCTGAATAGCCCAGCGGGGCGCGGGTTAGTGGTCAGCAACACGTCCAGGGAGCGACTGCCCGTCCTCCTCGCCCGCCCGGCCGGCCAGTCCCGGCCCGCCGACCGGTCACCGCCGGAGGCGCCGAGCGGCACAGGTACGGTATCTGACAGTAGCGGCAGAGACTGTACATTAGGGTATATTAGAAGAATTCAAGGGAGGTATTTAAAGAATGAGGGTATAGTTTGGGTATGTTCGAAGAAAATGATCAGGGTGTTGTTTTAGACCAAAACCCCTGATATGCTTAAAAGGAATCATTTAAGAAATCATTTGAGTATCTTAAGGGCATTCCGCCAGGAAAACGGCAGAGTTATAGGAGCATGACACACCATGATCAAAGGGAATAGAGAATCGTTTTGGTTGTCAGTGTAGGCCTGAGTGGCCGGTGGGACTGGTTTGTTGTGGGTTAGTTGTTACTGGGGCTGAAAACAGATTTAGAGGAGGACAGCCGATGCATTTTACTCAGAGAAACCATGGTTGCTCTGAGTAGCTAACAGACGAACAGTAGCCAAACAGAAAGACAGTAAAAAAATTAACGCCTCGGTCGATATCATCGAGACGCCTGCAAGTTCAATTCACGAAGTTTGAAAGATGCGCTCAAATTTGGTAAGCTTGCATGAATATCTAATTGAAACGGGCTAGGAAGTGAGATGCAACTGTTTATTAGCTCGTAGTATAATTACCTTATTGTAGAGGTAATTGCAGCGCTAATTTCTTAAGAATATGTAGGTATTCAGCTGTAAAGAGCATTCATTCATCATGAGTCACACAAAACTCATGCCGAAGCACAGCACCATAGGCTAGTGGCCAATAGATTCTCGATTGCTGATTTCCTTGCGTTAGGTAGACAAACAAATTGACGGCAGCAGTTAGCTCAGCAATAAAAGCCCTCGGCATCGTCGGCCTCCATCGTCGGCCTCCTTATCTGCCGGCTGCCGTCTCGTCGGGTCATATTGGCGCGGCCACTATCGGAGGGCCGGTCGATGAGCGTACTAGCTCGTCTTGGCTCGATTTCAAGGCATTCATTCCGCTGTCGGAAGCGGCCGTCAGACCGAGACTGAACGGTTGATACATATGTATGTGAGGTAAGCATCTATTCATCAAAGGATGTTACAACTCTGACCTGACGTTTGCTGTATTCAGCTGGTGTTGGCCTCAAACTGCATAGACCATATTCGAGCAAGTCATGTAGCAGAAAAAAAACATGATGCCATTAAAGGGACCCTCCCACCTTCAAAAAAGTTAATGAATTGGCATGAAAGTGATGTCGCTCGGTTCAGAAAGAGCAAAAATGAATATCTACCAAATTTCATCGAAAAATATTCACCGGTTTTCAAGATATTAGACATTTACTTTTGTTTACTTTTTGGGATCTCCGCTGTTCCTAGCGACTTTATTTGAAAGTGCGGCATTTGTTGCGCGCAAAGCAGCATATACCACCGCGTGCTGCCAAACGTTTTAGTAAAAGATTTAAAAATCGTTAGATCTCCGCTGACGTCACAAATTCTAAGGGGGCATACCAATGCATTAGCCCCTTAGAATCCGAAAACTGCAAGTTTGAAATTCCATATCTCCGAATTAAAGCATTTTTCGATGTTGTGAATGCCCAAACCGGTATTTTCAGGCCATGGCCACCAATTTGGCTATCTCAACTCAAAACTAATGTTAAGGTGGGAGGGTCCCTTTAACACCCACCAAAAGGAGACATTGAACGTAACACTAGGAAGTAGGTATCGAGTATTTCCTGCATGGTTAAAAAAACTGTATTTGAGATGGTAATTGGTAATGTAATGACAGATTTTCGAATTGACATGCTTTGAATGATTTCAAACCACATTTTGATGTTAAGAGTACTTTCAAAGTCCGATATATTGAGCCTCATCCTGTTGACAAAGTTGCGTAATGTGGTGCTGTTGTTTCAAGCTAATCAACTCATAGCGGCGACGCGGCTATGGAAGGTTAGGACCCTGCCCGGGCGCCACTGAACGTGACCGGAGCAAAGGGAGACGGGGGTCGGAGACAGATAAATCACCCCGCCGACAGACGCGGAGCAGACCCTGACTAGGGGTGGTGCGAAGGGGAGTGTAGGAACGGGCGCGCCGCTGGCAGCAGAGCCGAGAGGCGCGAACGGCAGTCGTCGACTGCGACGGACGGCGAGTGGAGCAGAGAGTGGGCGAGAAGTGAGCTAAGGAATCCGTGTGGAGTGCCAACGGCTACGAGGATTATCCGATCACGCACTCCTTAACGCCGACATGGCCGCCGGCGAGTGGAGCGGAGAGCGAGCGAGAAGGGAGCCAGGGAAGCTGTGGGGAGTACCAACGGCTACAAGGATTCTATGGTCAGGCACACTAACGCCGGCACGGCAGGTGAGGCGTATCGAGCACGGCTCGGGGGTACGTACAGCGGAGTGCGGTTCCTTGGCGGCGACACCACGAGGATGGTTGCCCGGCGACTGACGCGGCGCCACCATGAGGATGGTTCCCAGGCGACTGACGCGCATCTATTCAGAGGCATACTAAGCGCACACACAATCGTAAAGGAAACCGGGGAGCCTGGTAGGCACGCTTTGAAGGGTCGTGCAACGCGGCACCCCAACCTGCGACGCGATACACACAAAACACCTGGTTCCGGCCACCCTACAACTCATGCACACACATCAGGTCCGCCGCCGACCCCTCGGCTACTCTGCAACTGCAATGCGTCCGACGCCCCGGCTACTCCGCACTGCACATACATCAAGCCCGCTGCCGACGCCTCGGCTACTCTGCAACTCACGCACATAAATACTCATGCACATGCATCAGGTCCGCCGCCGACGCCTCGGCACGCACATACATCAGGTCCGCCGCCGACGCCTCGGCACGCACATGCATCAGGTCCGCCGCCGACGCCTCGGCACGCACATGCATCAGGTCCGCCGCCGACGCCTCGGCACGCACATGCATCAGGTCCGCCGCCGACGCCTCGGCTACTCTGCAGTAGAGATGTCCTCGGATACAACTTTTCGGTATACCGATACCATACTGATACCAACTCGGTACTTGCTATTTGATTCCTAATGTGTTCGGTATTTTGTTGGTATAATGCACCCTAGGTTGGTACTTGGTTTTGTATCGGTATTCCGATTTTCCGTAGTCGACGTCCTACTCTGCACCGCACATACATCAGGTCCGCCGCCGACGCCTCGGCACCCACATGCATCAGGTCCGCCGCCGACGCCTCGGCTACTCTGCAGTAGAGATGTCCTCGGATACAACTTTTCGGTATACCGATACCATACTGATACCAACTCGGTACTTGCTATTTGATTCCTAATGTGTTCGGTATTTTGTTGGTATAATGCACCCTAGGTTGGTACTTGGTTTGGTATCGGTATTCCGATTTTTCCGTAGTCGACGTCCTACTCTGCACCGCACATACATCAGGTCCGCCGCCGACGCCTCGGCACCCACATGCATCAGGTCCGCCGCCGACGCCTCGGCTACTCTGCAGTAGAGATGTCCTCGGATACAACTTTTCGGTATACCGATACCATACTGATACCAACTCGGTACTTGGTATTTGATTCCTAATGTGTTCGGTAATTTGTTGGTATAATGCACCCTAGGTTGGTACTTGGTTTGGTATCGGTATTCCGATTTTTCCGTAGTTGACATCACTACTCTGCACTGCACATACACCAGGTCCGCCACCGACGCCTCGGCTACTCTGCAACCCACGCACACACATCAGGTTCGCCGACAACGCCCCGGCCACTCTGCAAATCACGCACATACATCAGGTCCGCCGCCGACGCCTCGGCTACTCTGCAAATCACGCACATACATCAGGTCCGCCGCCGACGCCTCGGCTACTCTGCAACTCATGCACTTGCATCAGGTCCGCCGCCGACGCCTCGGCTCCTCTGCTACTCATGCACACACATCAGGCTCGCCGTCGTATAGCCTCAGCCACCCCATAAACTCTGCACCGGCATGGGTCGAGAATATGGTATGGCAGGCATGGCACGCGCCACACCAACTTAAAAGATGGTATGGCAATGCCATACCAACTTTTTCAGGGTAAAAGCTACGAAATTTAAGGTTTTCAGTTTGATAAGAATAAAACACGATAGTATTGTTTCAAGCAACTGGCGCCATACCAACTTTGAAAACAATTCTCCACCCATGTTCGCACGTACATGAGGTCCGCCGCCGACGCCTCGGCTACTCTGCAACTCACACACATGCATGAGGTCCGCCCCCGACGCCTCGGTTACTCCGCAACGGCACATACATCAGGTCCGCCGCCGACGCCTCGGCTTCTCTGCAACTGCACATGCATCAGGTCCGCCGCCGACGCCTCGGCTACCCTGCAACGGCACATACATCAGGCCCGCCGCCGACGCCTCGGCTACTCTGCAACTCACGCACACGCATCAGGTCCGCCACTGACGCCTCGGCTACGCTGCAACCCTTGCACGTAAGTACATCAGGACCGCCGCCGACGCCTCAGCTACTCTGCAACTCATGCACATACATCGGGCCCGCCGCCGACGCCTGGGCTGCACTGTAACCCCTGCACACATCGGGTCCGCCACCGGCGCCTCGGCTAATCTGCAACCCATGCACACGCATCAGGCCCGCCGCCGACGCCTCGGCTACTCTGCAATTTACAGGGCCAGGTGCGCCGCCGTCACCTCGGCCCTCTGCAACACGGTAGGCACTTAGCTTACTAAAGCGCATTTTAGTGACATCAGAGCCTGAGTCGATCGCCGGCGACCTGGTCACTCGTGGAGATGTTCACCGCCGTACCGTACAACACGGAACGCAGACCATTTAGTCACGCCGGCGATTCGATTGGAGTCTGGCAGGCGTAGTTCAGACACGCTATTGTCATCGCATATAACATCTTGCTAAGCGTGACACGAAACCTGCCTGGGAGCCGCTTCAATAGCGAGATAAAGCAGCACTTGTGGACGAGGCAACGTGGGGGGTTGGTTAGATGTGTGCATGTGGGTGCACGTGTGTGCATGTGTATGTATGTGTATGCTGACCCAACTGATCGTCTGTTTTATATTAACGACTCCAGGGTACAGGAAAGCCTCAATTACGGGGATGTGCCCTATGACGTGAATACATACATACATACATACATACATACATACATACATACATACATACATACATACGTAGATACATATACAACAGGTTCGCCGCCGACGCCTCGGCTGCTCTGCAACTCGACATTCTTTTTTTTTTCTTCGCCGGGACTGGAAAACAGCATCTCTTTTTTTTTGCCTCAGAGACCAGCTTTAGGATAATGCCCCTTGTCAAAACAGACCACGCATTTCGAGAAGCGCTTCCGAACGCAACTTGATGGACATACGCTGCCGCAGAAACACATCTCAGCCAGTCACCTTGGAGGCTCGGTTTAGCACTCAAGGAGTCTCTTTGTAAAAAGGTCTCAAGTATTTTCTAAGTGGCCGCCTCCGTATTTCTGCATCGACATACGCATACATCCGGTCCGGCGCCGACGCCTCGGCTACTCTGTTTACACTACACACCTGGTCCGCTGCCGACGCCTCGGCTACTCTGTCTTCACTACACACCTGGTCCGCTGCCGACGCCTCGGCCACTCTGTCTTCACTACACACCTGGTCCGCTGCCGACGCCTCGGCCACTTTGCGCTTAACACACACGCACACACACACACACACGCACCCCCCCCCCCACACACACACACATACACACCCGGTCTGCGTCATGCATCGGCTGCTCTGCAACTCGACAGGCATCTAGCTATCGACAGACTATGAACTTCGTTCGTCCAATGTCTGAAACACTGGGCTCAGCGGTGGCAGACGAGACCGAACGAACAATCCGCACACACTGAGAAAACAGTTTCTCCATTTTTGGTCTCAGAGATCAGTTTCGGGCTAATGTCCCCGATTCAAAACAGATCACACATTTTGAGAATATTTTCTGAGCAACGCCATTGATCGCAGAAACAGAGCTCAGTCGGTACCTATTTTCGGTGTCAAGCTTTTAAAAATTAGTCTCACTAAACTGGTTTTTTAGGGGCCGTCCTACCCTACAAACGAGCCGACGCGAGTGGTTTCGGCCGCTGACAGCCAACTGAGGCGAACGCTTGGTGATAGTGGCGCGGGCAACGGGGGCCTAATCAACTCATAGCGGCGACGCGGCTATGGAAGGTTAGGACCCTGCCCGGGCGCCACTGAACGTGACCGGAGCAAAGGGAGACGGGGGTCGGAGACAGATAAATCACCCCGCCGACAGACGCGGAGCAGACCCTGACTAGGGGTGGTGCGAAGGGGAGTGTAGGAACGGGCGCGCCGCTGGCAGCAGAGCCGAGAGGCGCGAACGGCAGTCGTCGACTGCGACGGACGGCGAGTGGAGCAGAGAGTGGGCGAGAAGTTTCCCACCCACCCTCACCTATTTAATAGATGCGACTTCGAGATTCGTCAAACCTGCATATCCTTAATCCCGACCATATACCTCGTCGTTATCACTCCGTCGGTGCGTTTTTTAGGGGCCGTCCTACCCTACAAACGAGCCGACGCGAGTGGTTTCGGCCGCTGACAGCCAACTGAGGCGAACGCTTGGTGATAGTGGCGCGGGCAACGGGGGCCTAAAAGCTGTTGAGTGCACATTTTACTATAGTGAATTCGAGACTATGCCATAGGAAATTTCACTATATTGTGGGATGTGTCATGTTTACCATGGCCCTGTTTCACTGGTGATAGCAGCAAGCTGCTATGACGTTTCGCGAGCTGACGTCATGTCGTGACGCCATACTGTTGTCGTAATGGGTAGTTCCGGCGCACGATTGCCGCGACCTTGGCGGCGGCATTAAGTGACGTATGAGCCTAAAAGTAAGAGTTTACGCAGTCATGATAGTATATATATTTTTGATATATATTTTTTCAATATGATGTATTTAAAAGAAGTTGGGTTTAGGAAAAATTTTGACATTAACTTCGAACATTTAGCTGATGACGTAAAACAATATTGCGGCAATCGTGCGCCAGAATTGCCCCTTACGTCAGCAGTATGACGTCATCACATTACGTCAGCTCGCGCAATTTGATAGCAGCGTGCTGCTATCACCGGTGAAACAGGGCCCATGTGTTTCTTTTCATTTCAGACTAGCGCCTATAGTGTGGTTTGCACTTTGAAGTAGCACTGTATGATATACTGTGCCGGAACACAACGGAGCCTTGCGGGACAGTCTACAGAGACCTGTGAGCTGCCGTTCGCTTTAGGGCTGCAGCTCATAGAACGGAGATGGCAAAGAAACAAAGAGTGAAAGAGGGAGAGAGAGTGGGAGGGAGAGAGAGAGGGAGAAAGAGAGTGGGAGAGAGAGAGAGGGGAAGAGAGTAAGAGGAATATACAGGAATATAATGATAAAATGTACCTCCATTTACACTCTTCTCAGGCCTCGATGGCGCAGTAGGCAGCGCGTGAGTCTCATAATCTCAAGGTCGTGAGTTCGATCCTCACTCGGGGCAGGGTTTTGTTTGTAGCACCGCCCAATAAAAGAAATTCATTCATTCATTCATTCATTTATTATCTGCATTATGATCTCCATAACATATCATTTATGATCAAAAGTCATAACAAAGCAACAGAACCACTCGAATAAACTTGAGTTCGCTGTAAAAAAACAGTCGGTAAGTAACAAAAAAAAAATATAACAATAGCGTCAGCCGTCAACCACCTAGCTACACACACTTTTTCATCAACATGCAAATGCGGCTACAAATAAAAGCTAGGGGAGAGTGGGGTAATTTGGCCGGTGGTGTAAATTGGCCGCCCCCATCTGTACGAAAGCTGATAAAAGTGAATGAAATATTTTTAGTCTCTATTCATTTGTCATCGGCAGAACTAACTTGAGAACAAATGTCAAAATTTTCCCCCTCTTAGTTTTATTCAAAATTAATAAAAGGTGAATTTCGTTAGAAAATGGTAACTTTTACTTCCGTTTAAAAATTTGTATCACATGTAGTATTTGGGCTGTAAACGAATTCCAACATTATAGCGCCATTTTTGAGGGTGTTCAGCGGTTCCAAGAACAATTTCATCTATAGTTCTGTACAGCCATGACGACTTTATAGACAAAAATTTTCAGAATGGCAATGTGGGGTTATTTGGCCGGGGCTAGCGGGGCAACTTGGCCGGTGCGCTCAGAGTCACTATGCTGGGACGGCCGAGTTGTCATGGTCAATTATACCATAAAGGACATAATTCATGACCAACTTTGACTACCTTGATGCATATTTCCTATTGGACAGCTGTAAGGGCATGTGACGTCATCAAAAGTTACCTAACGCTTTTTTGCTAATAAATATGTACTTACAGAAAAAGATACAGCCGCGCAAATGGTGTCATTGTGCTCAGCTCGTCAAGGCGAACCGAATGATATTCATGATGACCTTGAACTCACGTAACCTTGAGGTCAAGCGACCTGAAGTAACGTGACCTGAAGTCAACCTTTGACCTTGACCTCTCGAGATCAACACATACATGTTTCGATGCGGAATGACGAGAGAATTACGATGGTACTTTTAGTTATGGCCCAGCTTGATTACTTCAAAACCTATTCGTAAAAAAACTGGCATCGCATCTAGAGCCGCTATTTTGACTATTTTCGACCCCTGTGACGGCTGAGTCAACCTCCAGAATGCTTCAAATGCGTCGTAGGACACGCGTCATTGCTGAATGTGAAGCTGACTCGCCTATAACAAAAATCATGGCCTCAAACTATAGCACCGGCCAAATTGCCCCACACTCCCGGCCAAATAACCCTGCTAGTGGGGCAATTTGGCCGCTTTGCAGACCTTTGTAATACGTCACAATTTCAATATAAGTAGTTACTCTATCATTTCAAGTTTACTGTCCAAGAAAGTAAACTGTATGCCACACCTGTCAGCGTTGAGAAAATGCAGAAATGTGCTGCCGATTCTAAGTTACATCGTTTTGTAAAAAAGCGGCCAAATTACCCCACTCTCCCCTACGCATTTACAGATGGTATAACTTAAGCCTTCCCTAGTGAAAAAATCTTACAGGGTAGCCCTGTATGGTTGACCCTACAGGATTTTTGACGAAATTGTTACCAGGGTTCCTACAGGGTATCGTACAGGGTACCGTGCACGGTGTCGTGCATGGTATCGTGCACGGTGTCGAACAGGGTACCGTACACGGTGTCGTACACGGTGTCGTACAGGGTGCCGTGCACGGTTTCGTACAGGGTGCCGTGCACGGTGTCGTACAGGGTGCCGTGCACGGTGTCGTACATGATACCGTGCACGGTGTCGTACAGGGTACCGTGCACGGTGTCGTACAGGGTACCGTGCACGGTGTCGTACAGGGTACCGTGCACGGTGTCGTACATGATACCGTGCACGGTGTCGTACAGGATACCGTGCACGGTGTCGTACAGGGTATCGTAAAGGATCTCGTACAGGGCACCACACTCGCCATTCTATAAGTATTCCGCATCTTGTTATTGTGCTGAGCCGCTGTTGAAAACTGTATTAACCAGTTACGAATACAAAGAGCTTTCTATACATCTTGCACGTATTTACATTAACACACGGGCAGTGGGCACAGATTCCTCCGTTCCAGCTGTGAGGGGGGGTGGGGGGTAGGGCGCCCGGGCACTCCGGCGGTCATAGCGCCCTCACTGGCCTTGCTCAGCCCTCTTTTTGGGCTTAAGGGCCGCGCTATTTTCATCGTTGATCTTGCGCCTGATCACGTCTCTCAGCTCCGACTCGGGCATCTTGAGCCGGTTGACCAGGAATGCTGAAAAGCCACCCACGAGTTCCCGCGTTACCGACAAAGTCAATATTCGGAATAAATGTATTTCTGGGATAAATACACAGCCATTTCCGGGTCACATCCCGTCACATTACGACACACGTCGTCGCGTCGCGGCTGCCGCTCCGTCCATCGATCTACGAATCTCGAGTGGTGATGTCGCGATCCTCGCATCCTTTTTGCGTTCCTGTAACAAGGTGGATATTCACATGTTACAATGGTAATATATTGATTGAAGGGACCCCTGCCGTCGAAAGTAACTAATCGGCATAAAGTGATACATACAACGCGATACAAAGTGATCGGCATACAACATTGTTTTGATGTTGTATCACAATATTGCATACCTATCAATCTCCTGTCAACCAAATACAACGTAAATTCAACGTGAAATAAATGCTGGATCGATGTCGAAAAACGGTTGATCCTCAATGTTGACAATTAATCTGGATTCAACCAATTTTTGATATTGAATTAATGTTGTGTGATACTATGTAGTAGCGTCAACGCTACCAGGGGCGTAGGCAGGGGGGGGGGCCACTGGGCCATGCCCCCCCTTGGGCGCCGAAGGCGCCCTTTGCGATTGGAGGGCGCCGAAGGCGCCCTCCAATCGCAAATGCAATTGTGATATAATCGAATCGAAAAACAATCGCGACTGGAGGGCGCCCTCCAATCGCGAATGTGTTTACAGGGAAAATACGGATGGAGGGCGCCCTCGGAGGACGCCCATTCCAAATACGCCCTCCAAATACGGTTGGAGGGCTCCCTCGGGCGCCCTCCAACCACATTTGTAGGCTGTAGCTCTCTAAGCGTAACGGTGGTCGCCTATGTAAGCCGCTGTCCCGTAAATAAGCGCCCTCTCACCCGAAGGCGCCCTCCTGTAGGTCGCCACCCTGCTACATATTGCCGCCCTTCTGCTGATCGGCGTCCTCATAATTATTGGCGCTCTCCTACCTATTGCCCCCTCATGTGAAATTTTCAAGGCCGCCTTTCTCCTTTTTGGCACCCTATTGTTCAGTGCCGCCCTCCTACCTATTGGTTCCCTAGTCCTTCCTGTTGAATGTTAATCGGGGCCCTTCTCTTATTGGCGCCCTCGTGTTGATCGCCGCCCTCCTAACCACTGGCACCCTCCTGTTGATCACCGCCCTCCTATCCACTGGTACCTGCCTGTTGACCAGCGCCCTCCGCACAGACGCCCTCCTGTTCGTGTCATCCTCTTGAGCAAAGGCGCCCTCCTCACCATTGCCACCCCCATTTTAATCGTCACCCTTCCGCTCATTAACGACTTCCAGTTGATGACCGCCCTCCCACCTATTGGCGACCTCTTGTTGATCGCCACCCTCCTATTGGTGCTCTCCTGTTCCTCGCCACCCTCTTACCTGGTGGCGCCCTCCTGTTGATTGTTGATCGGGGCCCTCCTACCTATTGGTGCCCTCCTGTTGATCGCTGCCCTTCTATCCATTGGCGCCCTCCTGCTGCTCTCCAACTTCCTACCTATCGGTGCCCTACTATCGAAACTCGGGATGTTGATCGGGGCTCTCCTTCCTATTAGCGCCCTCCTGTGGATCGCAGCCCTTCTACCTATTGGCAACATCCGTTGATCGCTGCCCTCTTATCATTTATTTACTCCTTTGGCATGTTTTCAACTTAGTCGTTCTATTGCACATAGTTGATGTCTTGCCTGTGAAAACTGCCACAAATGAACGTGCATTCAGCACAATGAATGAAGTACCTATACCTACCAAAACTATCTACGCTCTACGATGCATAAAACACGTCTTTGGTCTTAACCCGTGCCCCACTGGGGGGGGGGGGCTATTTAAAGCCCCCCTCCCGTTTTTCTGCAATAACTTCCAAACCGCTTGACGAATCGACGCCAAACTTTCAGTACCTTCGGCTGCATCAATTTGACACCTTGTGTCAAAATTTGAACTTCGTAGCTACCATAGGTCGGCCGGAAATGACGTCAGAGTGACGTCATGTTCGTCCGATTTCGACGCAAAACATTGAACCACGGCAATCGCTCCCAAGAGCTCAGTTTTTAAGCTAGATCCAATTTCTTTGCATGAAAGAACTCAGAATTGACCGTGCTATCAAACTGCTATCTCGGATTTTCAAAATTTTGAAAATTTCGAAAATTTTATATAATAATATTCAAAATTTATATTTTTATATTTTTTTTCAAAAAGTTTTTGACTTTTCGAAAAAACCGGAATATATGTGACAGAACGCATGATTATGACTAACTCTAGCAAGTTTTAGCTAAATATCTTCAAAAATGGCCAAGTTATACGCATTATTGCAAAAAATTCACAATTATTAATTTTTCAAATCAATTTTTCAGTACGTATTTGGCATCGTACACCAATATAAATGGCACCATCGTGTTCCTGAGCTCAAACTGCATCCAATAGACACCTTTTTTGTTGAAAAATTTCAACTTCAAAATTTGACCTTTTTTGACCTGAAAGTGACCTGACCTAAGCTAATTTCGACTCAAAATGACCTTGAATGACACAGACGACATCAAATTCGAAATCTATGGTCTAAATGGACCATAAAACATGTGTCACGTGACCGACGCATGATATAATATTTTCGTGACCTGTGATGACCTGACCCTGACCTGAAAATCAAAGTACAAGTTTGGTACCCTCAAGGTATCTAGAGCATCTGTTCACGAGTGTGGAAACCAAAAATGAGCCTGATCTGACTTGTAAGCCGGCGGCCAGAGCCCAAAATGTGAACAAGCCAAAGTGCTAATAATTTTTTTTTGACCTGACCTGTGACGTCATCGGTGACCTCGAGGTCAATGAAATTAGGTTTCGCTCGACAGTTTTTCCGGGGCTATCAGACGCCGTTTGAATTTTGACGATCGGCCCAGTAGTTTCGGAGTTAGGAGGGGGGGCTATGAATAGCCCCCCCCCCCCAGTAGGGCGTGTTATACACAGACCCCAGTGGGGCGCGGGTTAACGGATTGATCCTACTTTACGTGCATCATGGCATCTATGTGGATTACGATTAAGTATTGTCAACAGGTTCGGCCGCAACAGCAGGCATCTGAAGTTTCGGTGATTGAAACTGGTTATGTGGGTACACTGTACACTGAAAACCAAAACGATTCTCTATTCCCTTTGATCATGGTGTGTCATGCTCCTATAACTCTGCCGTTTTCCTGGCGGAATGCCCTTAAGATACTCAAATGATTCCTCAAATGATTCCTTTTAAGCATATCAGGGGTTTTGGTCTAAAACAACACCCTGATCATTTTCTTCGAACATACCCAAACTATACCCTCATTCTTTAAATTCCTCCCTTGAATTCTTCTAATATACCCTAGTGTACAGTCTCTGCCGCTACTGTCAGATACCGTACCTGTGCCGCTCGGCGCCTCCGGCGGTGACCGGTCGGCGGGCCGGGACTGGCCGGCCGGGCGGGCGAGGAGGACGGGCAGTCGCTCCCTGGACGTGTTGCTGACCACTTACCCGCGCCCCGCCATGGGCTATTCAGCCTATACGCGCCCTGCTGGTGATAGAACCTTAACCCTCGTTTTGGATGTGTTACGATATATAAAGGGAAATCGGACGAGGGAGCTGAGAGTAATGAGACAGTTTCTGAGCAAGTTCTACGACGAATATACCTAGGGCATTATTATTTTCCCTTCTGGGTTTATGTGGGGTCTAATGCAAGAATACATTGAGATCAGTGATGGAAATCACAGAATAATACGGGAGTGTTACGTGGTATAATGCGAGTATAGTTTACAAAATATTCCCCTTATACGCTTAGAAGGAATACTAGAGGTTTCGATGTAAGGGTATTTTGGTAGGTTAAAAGGAGTGTACTGTGGGTATCGCAGGGAATAGAACAGGAATCATATTCCTTTCCTCTTCGGTACTTACTAGGGTATATTAGAAGAATTCAAGGGAGCTATTTAAAGAACAAGGGCATAGTTTGGGTATATTCGAAGAAATGATCAGGGTGTTGTTTTAGACCAAAACCCCTAATATGCTCAAAAGGAATTAAAAAGGTTCTCAGTGTAGGGTATATTAGAAGAATTTCAGAGTGATATTCAAAGAAATTGTATTTGGGGTATATTCGGAGAAATGATCAGGGTGTTGTTTTAGACCAATTCCCCTAATATGCTTAAAAGGAATCAAAACAGCTCTCAGTGTATGCATCGGTGAGAAGGCTATGAAGGCTGGTCTGAGGTAATTTGGATGATGTTTACGCATCTCGCGCTCCGGTATCAATCCGATACGGTGATCTGGTGCGTAGATATGCCACCGCCAATAAACTTTTATACATCGACACCCATGAGCCAAGCTTTCTATACAGTTTGTGTGGCAGCGGCCCGACCAAACCTTAGGTATTTTTTACACCTTCAAATTTGGTAAAAGAGCGAGAGGAGCTTTGAACGGTGATCGTATAAAAGGCGTGCCTAAAAAGCGGAGGAAAAGGTTGTTTTCAAAAATTTCGCGCGCCTTCGGCGCAGCATTTCAAGAACACTTGACCTTTTGTGACCTGGAGTATAAAGAATCCACACGATGCAAAATCAATGCAGCACGACCTATACGAGGTTACGCAAAAAAAAACTGGTGGCATGGTAAAAAACGCCTCCCAACCCCCCCCCCCACCCCCCACCCCGCTGAGCGATTTTTTATCTCGCGACCGTATGGCGCCCTCCTTGGGTGAGGTGGCGCCCTCCAAACCCTTGCCCCCCCCCCCCCTTCGCGATTTTCTAAATACGCCCTGGTATCTGATAGTAGACATTTAAATGTCTATTTTGTCAGCTATTTTTTCGATCAGCTATTTTTTAGTGAACGTTTCGGCGCCATTTTTTTTTTTTGTCTGTAATGCTGCAAATATTGAGAACAATTTTCTTATTGTTACACAGCAATACAGCATGGCAGAAACTTACCTTCAGGTCGGAAGAGGAGACGTCAGACGACACCGCACGGCACACACTCGACACGGCTCTCCGCACATCGCGAGCGGGCAGTGAATGGGACGGACGGAATGCGGCGGAGGGGGACGCGCGCTCCCCTCTCCGCCCCAGGCGAGGATCGGGACGCCCGCCGCCGACCGTAATATAACGGTCTCTAAAACGGACAGTGGTTGCTAAATTCCAGTCGGTACAGTCTCTAAAAGATCACCACAGCGCACAAATGCACACAAGTTAGTCCCCGAATAACACAGTACAGCAACGCGTCAAATTAAGATGATAATGTTATGAAGGGATTAGGGAGTTATGAAGTGAATCGATTCTTTTATAGGAATCAATTCACAATTCGTAATTCCCTATATATCGGGACAATATTGACAACAACATTCGAATGTCTATGTCCCCGCCAGTTCTAATAATGAGCAGTACCGTCCTGAGGAGATGAATACATCCCGGTAGGTTGCAGATTGAGAAAAATGTCCATTGTCCAACACATCAACCCACCGGGGCGAGGCATTTCTCCCTAGGTAGGTACTCCTCATACTTTACTTGACAGGTGCATCGTTTACAACTGTTCTCCACGTAGTCCGTGTGGAGCACATGATCGCATTTGCTTGAGAGTTAAGCGAGCTCTTTAATTATGATTTATGCGAAAAACGATTAGCTGGAGTAGCCTTCCATGGGAACAACACATTCTTGTAAGATTCTTCAATCTTACCAGAATCAGCATTCTCGCAAGAATCTGCCTATGCCAGATTCTTATAAGATCTGTATGATATTGGCCAATCTTGTACAAGCTTGCAAGACTGTCTTCAAAATCTTATAAGATCATGCAAGATAGTGAAAATTCTGGTAAAATCTTATAAGACTTTTCACATGGGTGCGTACATGGCTCCCTGTATGACTGCGCAGTGCGCACAGGGCTCCCTGTATGACTGCGCACAGGGCTCCTTGTAGGATTCAGTACAGGGTCCCCTGTTGGATGTCGTGCAGGGCACCCTGTAGGATTCCATGTACAGCCATATTTGCCTGCATGAAATCCTGTACGGCTACTCCAGGAACCCTGCACGACCCTGTAGGAACGTACAGGATTTTGGTACAAATCCTGTAGGATTTTTGATTTGTTATGGAGATCATAATGCAGACAATAAATGAATTAAAGGTAGTGTGCCACCTTTGAAAGATTTCCCATTTTATTTTTCCTAGGATAATTAGCTTCTGTTTTTACCTAATATCGCAAAAAAATCAAAAATGGGCCTGGAATAGTGCCTTTTTCGCCTAAAAGTTTATCGGTTTTTCGATATGTATAACAACTGTAGTGGGCTGACCTGCAAACAGGCGTCGGCAACAATCGCGAATGCGGCGCACATGTGACAATAAGCAAAGGTCATTATAGAGTTACGACGTACGGGAATGAGTTATCAGCTGTCTAATCGTAGACAACACAATGTCGAGCCTTAAACTGTAAGCCTGTATTGGTATTGTTGCTTTTATTTGGCTGTCGAACATTATTAATGGTTTGAAATATGATTTTATGTAAAATAATTGATATGAAAAAGCCGTCTCTTAAGTTATGACCCCATTTCACCACACGCAAGTGGCAGAAATGACAATGATCAGCTGACGCATTTTTCTTGGCCGAAGTCAGAGCGCGCGGCCCGACGCACCACCACCGCACCACAAAGTATGAGCAGAAGCCGCGCCCAAAGCCAGGGCCCCGGTAACGTGAGGAAGCCGAGTCGGGGCAGCGTGCGCTGACCCAAGCCGGGGCCGCAGCTTTGGGCGCGGTCTACCGCATCCCCGCGGGCAGCCCCGGGCTATCACATGACACCGGGAGGACGCGCGGCCCCGGCTTGGGTCAGCGCACGCTGCCCCGACTCGGCTACCTCACGTTACCGGGGCCCTGGCTTTGGGCGCGGTCTACCGCACCACCTAACAGGCGTGTTCGAAACCGCAGGAGATGATGATGAACGGGTTTATCGAAACTTGATTGGATGAGCATATCGGTAATAGCGATTTCAGTGTGTGCATTTATTGTTCATAGTGGTGTGAAATGTGGTTGGGTACGACCGACAACCCGTCGGTGAATTTCGCACTGGGGTACTCAAAATTTGAAGAATTTAAGACGTTTCCATGAGTTTTGAAGGTATGGATAGTTCTAAAAATCCGGTTCTCCTTATCTGGGCCATTAACTCCATACGGTCCAGGAAAGCTGGCACACTACCTTTAATAAATGAATGAATTTCTTTTATTGGGCGATGCTGCAAACAAAACCGTCCCCCGAGTGAGGATCGAACTCACGACCTTGAGATTATGAGACTCACGCGCTGCCTACTGCGCCATCGAGGCCTGCGAAGAGCGTAACTGGACGCGTATTTTCCAACTTGTGCCTTTAAAATCCAGTGCCATATGGCTTATAATTATAAGTGCATATTGATGCTGTGCGAAGTCACGGCATCTTGAAATATATACCTTGTCCTCTCTCTCTTCCTCTTCTCTTCTCTCTCCTCTCTCTCTCTCTCTCTCTCTCTCTCCTCCCCCTCTCCTCTCTCTCATTCTT